>NC_068914.1:136599368-136694368 GCF_023091745.1 Budorcas taxicolor | reverse complement strand
CATCTTCTGTCCCTCCCTTCTCCTCCTGCCCTCAATCTTTCCCAGCCTCAGGGTCTTTTCAAATGAGTCAGCTCTTTGCACCAGGTGACCAAAATATTGGAGCTTTAGCTTCAGCATCAGTCCTTCCGATGAATATTCAGGGTTGATTTCCTTTAGGATTGACTGGTTTGATCTCTTTGCTGTCCAAGTGACCCTCAAGAGTCTACTCCAGCACCACAATTTGAAAGCATCAACTCTTTGGTATACTGTGTACAACAGGGCCAGATCTATTCACGGATTTTACAGATGAGACATGATTCACAGGCAACCAGGAACGTCCTCTCCTCAAATGTTTCAGTGACTGTGCCCCGACAATCGGAAAAGAGGTTAGAAAAGTATTAGGAAAGCCACGAACATACTATGAGCTCCACTATTTTGATGGGAGACTGTCCTGTTTGATAGTTGAAAATAATGACCTCAAAGTATAGGTTCAGCTGAACAAACTTTAGAGATGTGCTTTTTGACAGAAGTGCTATAAAAAACAATTAACACAATATCCAGTGTAGAACTAAAAAGTCTCTTTCTTGAATTCTGCTATTCAAAAACAAGGACTACATGTTTGAAATGTGTGGATTTCATTTTTCCTTTTTCTATGACCCCTCTGTGACACTGAGATAAGTACTGGAGATATAGTTAAGGGAATAAATTTAGCGTTTAAAATGTTTAGAATTCAAACAAAACCCAAGAAATACAATATGCTAGATAAAATTAATCTTAATGTGTCCCAAACTGTTTGTTGGTTTGTCTTCCTTTAGGGCAGAAGAGAGCGGCTGGGTAAATAGTTCAATGAAACATGGCTACCCACTATGCCCTCTCCCACTACCTGCCCTTTATTATTCCCTAGTTCTGTTCCACTTTCCAGAGAGCAGGTAACTAGTGCAATCCAATCCCTTGATACATCTAAAAAATCTGCCTGCTCCAGGATCCCCATAGTCTAGGCAATGTTTTGTGGTATGCCTCGTTTCCGGTAACCCAGTTAAATTAAAGGTTTGTTAAGGGCCAGGCAATCTACATAATCACTTTGTTCACTTGTGTTTTAGGGTTGTTCCTTTTCTTATTCCTTAAGAATGACCTTGGATTTAAAACACACACACACACATACATTCATACATTACTACATATTTTCTTTTTCTCTTTGCTTCTGTACATATTAAAATTGTCCCTCACTAGTTACTAGATTGAGCAATTACTTATAAATTAAGTTCTCTATATATTAAATGTTAATACAAATATCTACTTTCTTTGACTATGCAGGTAAAAGGCTTGAACATTAAAATAATTTTATGTCCTGCATGTGCTACATGATACAGAATGTACATATTGGTTTCGTATATTATGATCACAGACAGAGAACATGTATAAATGTATATTAATGAATATACTCATGAACTGAGACATTACATTATATTTTGAATTTAACTTTTTAACTCAACAAGAATCTATTTAAAATCTACTTATGCAGACACTGTACTGGGTATTAGGTGGGATATGAATGAGTTCGAAGAAATAGACCTTGCTCACAAAGGTCTCGGAATGAAAACTAAAAAGTAAACATATTCAGAGAAACTAGAGAAACCATTAAAAACGGTGATGATTTCACAATTACACACCATCATTTGATTGCAAAATTGGTAAAGCAGTGAGAATTAATGGAATACTGAGAATATGTAAGCAACAAGATTTCTTGGAAGAGGCGAGGTTGATGTAGAGCATGTAAAATAGATCAATGGAAAACAAATAGTGCTCGTGGGCGACCTTGTCTTTAGAGCAGCGATAGTTCACTCACTATTCATGGCAGTTATACATCTACCCTGGAGGCAATGGGATATACATATTAACAAGACTGACAGCATTACAGAGATATTTTCCAGTAGTTGCTTTTGCAGTTGCTGAATCTTTACTATGTGCCAGGCACTGTGTTAAAGGCTTACACACTTCATTATCTAATCCTTGGATAAGTCTTCAAAAAGGTACTATTCCTTGGTAGGTAGATTAGGAACAGAAGCTTAAAGATGTTGTTCAAGGTCAAACTGCTGTAGGGTGGTACTTTGCTGAGTTGGTATTGATTGCCTTGTTCAGAAGCTCCCTTTTTCCCCTTTCTATTTGCAGTGTTCCTAGTTCTTCATAGTAGCTACCAGCCTCTAACTCAAACATACCTTCAATGTTCAAGCAGTCATTTTGAATTGCTCTGTGATCTTTCCTCAAGTGTTGATCAGTTTGGCAAGCATTAACTGAATAATTACTGTGTGCTAACTGCAGTGAAAAAAGCTTGTGAAGCTAATAAATATTCCAGGTTTCTAAGGACCCACGTTTTAGTAACAGCAGAACTCAACAGTGACTATAAATATATAAGATATTAATATACAAATAATGCATCTCTAGGGATGAGATGGACAAGAATTCAGAGGGAGAAAAGGTAGTATTTGACCTGAACTTTGAAGGATAACTTCCTTAGTTTGCCAGTTCCCCAAGGTTGACCAGGCTCTGGACCAAGCATAGAGGTTTCTGAGCACTTCTGGTTACGCAAGCTGACCAGAGTTAGAAGTTCTTATGGAGAAGTGATCAGAATATAAGGTGAGAAAATGAGTGGGAGTGAGATCATGAAAGGTGATCTTGAATGCCACAGTACAGATTTGACTTACACTTTGAAAGAAGTGGGGAGTCACAAAAATTTTTCATGTGAAGAGTCTCTTGATGGGACATTTTTTGAGGGGGGGAGAATAAAAAGAGAGTGAAACAAAAAGCAAACTAAGAGATAAAATAGAGAAGCTGATATATAAAGAAGTTCGCAGAGGAAGTGTTTAGAAGATACAGTTAATACAACACGCTGGCTGATGGACTGGGGAGAAATCCAGAATAATGTTGAGTTTTCTACTTTGGGGGATTGGCAGGATGGCAGAGGGAGACAAGAGATACATGAGGAGAAGTCATTCGGGGCCAGGATGTTATTTTTGTGTATTTAAAAGTGAAAATGCCTTCAATAATTTGTTGATTTCTGAACAAATGGGGTAAAAGAGAGTGGTGGTATAAGGGAGCAAAACTACTTTTATTACAGTAATGCATAATTTGGACAACATGGCTTAATATAAAAGCCAAAAGAAACTGCTAATGAACCTACAGTTAGGGAGATGTATCTGACGGTCAAGGCAGCTTTGTTAGGGTGGACCCATGTGGGAAGTCTGTTTAGAAAGGAGTAACAGTTTGGATGACTGGAAGTTGAAAACAGAAGAGCAGGTTGTCCATTGGAACAAGGTTTCCAATGTGAGGGGAGTGATGTCTACAGCATAAGTGATGGAATTAACTCTGTAGATTAAGTCAGCAGATCATAGCATAGACATTGGTTAAAGTACCTACCTTGTCCCAGGCACTAAGCTAGGTTATGGGGATACAGATGGGACCCAGAGAGACATGGCCTTTGCCTTCATGGAGCAGTGCAATACGGGATGTAGACAAAACTTTTAACACATGGTGTTGAGTGCTATGAGGAAAGAAACAAAGGGCTAAAATGGAAAATAACTGGGTAGGGTACGGATAGGGAAGGCAGTGACTGAGTCATCAGGGAAAACCTGTCTCTGAGAAGATGATATTTTAAGCTGAAATATGACAGACAGAAGGAATAAGTAATGTATGTGAAGAGCAGGGAGAGCCATGCTAGGGAAAAAAAAACAAAAAAAAACCCACTTTATGTTGACAGTTTAGCTAAGCTATTGGTCTTCCCAGGTGAGTCAGTGATAAAGAACCTGCCTGCCAATGCAGAAGACACAAGATATGTGGGTTTGATCCCTGGGTGGGAAAGATCCCCTGGTGAAGGGAGTGGCAACCAACTCTAGAATACTTGCCTCAAAAATTCCATGGACAGAGAACCCTGATGGGCTATAGTCCACAAGGTGGTAAAGGGTTGGATGTAACTGAGCATGCACTTCTTGGATTCCATGGTACTGTTACCTTGGCATCCGTTTTGTTCGGCCAAGTGGCCTTCAGAAACTTTAAACTGACACCAGCCCCCTCGTGTAAGTGCATGCCCTAGATAACAGCCAGGGTTGCAAGAAAATGAAAGTTTCTGATATGAGCTCACCAACAGTCCTTGTGATCAGCAGTCTCGCCCACCACCCAGGACCTTTCCTTGTGTGACTTATGGATAAGATCCCCGTGGAGCTTACCAAATCCACTCTTTTGGCTTCAGCTGAATAATTCAGGCTTAGCTAGTGAAGCCCCAAACACTCTGCTCAGACCCTAACAAAGCACATGCCCCATGTCCCATTGCTCTCACAGTCTGCACTCTGTCCTGACCACCCCATGTGACCCCTTAAGTATGCTATGTACCTCCCCCAGGACCTATGAGTAGGAAACTTCTTTATTTCACTTTCTCTTGTGGCTTATTGTTGAACAAGACATCATCTGGCAGTTTGTGATCCCCTTAACAAATAATAATTTAACAAAGTCATAACACATTCCTTAACATTTGCAAAGCTTCTGTGGTGGAAACTAGACACCAAACATGGAACAACAGACTGTCAGCAACTGGAAAACTCAGCAGTGGCCACAGGACTGAAAAGGTCAAGTTTTATTCCAATCCCAAAGAAAGGCAATGCCAAACAATGTTCAAACTACAGCACAATTGCACTCACCTCACATGCTAGCAAAATAATGCTCAAAATTCTCCAAGCGAGGCTTCAATAGTACATGAACTGAGAACTTCCAGATGTTCAAGCTGGATTTTGAAAAGGCAGAGGAACCAGAGATCAAATTGCTAACATCTGTTGGATCATAGAAAAAGCAAGAGAGTTCTGTAAAAAACATCTGCTTCTGCTTTATTGGCTATGCCAAAGCCTTTGACTGTGTGGATCACAACAAACTGTGGAAAATTTTTAAAGATATGGGAATATCAGGCCCCCTTACCTGTCTCTTGAGAAATTTGTATGCAGGTCAAAAAGCAACAATTAGAACTGGACACTATACAACAGACTGGTTCCAAATTGGGAAAGGAGTATGTCAAGTTTGTATATTGTCACCCTACTTATTTAAATTTTATGCAGAGAACATCATGCAAAATGTCAAGACTGGATGAAGCAAAAGCTGGAATCAAGATTTCCGGGAGAAATATCAACAACCTCAGATATGCAGACGACACCACCCTTATGGCGGAAAGCACGGAGGAACTAAAGAGCCTCTTGATGAAAGTGAAAGAGGAGAGGGAAAAAGTTGACTTAAAATTCAACATTCAAAAAACAAAGATCATGGCATCCAGTCCCATCACTTCATGGCAAATAGATGGGGAAACAATAACAAGACTATCTTCCTGGGCTCCAAAAACACTACAGATGGTGACTGCAGCCATGAAATTGAAAGGCGCTTTCCCCTTGGCAGAAAAGCTATGACCAACCTAGACAGAATATTAAAAAGCAGAGACATTATTTTGCCAGCAAAGGTCCATCTAGTCAAAGCTATGGTTTTTCCAATAGTCATGTATGAAAGTGAGAGTTGGACCATAAAGGAAGCTTAGTGCCGAAGAATTGATGCTTTTGAACTGTGGTGTTGGAGTAGACTCTTGACAGTGCCTTGAACTGCAAGGAGATCAAGCTGGTGAATCCTAAAGGAAATCAGTCCTAAATAGTCATTAGAAGGACTGATGCTGAAGCTGAATGTCCAATACTTTGCCCACCTGATGTGAAGAACTGACTCACTGGAAAAGACCCTCATGCTGGGAAAGACTGAAGGCAGGAGAAGGGGACGACAGAGGATGAGATGGTTGGATGGCATCAGTGGCTCAATGGACATGAGTTTGAGCAAGCTCCGGGAGTTGGTGATGGACAGGGAAGCCTGGCACGCTGCAGTCCATGGGGTTGCAAGGAGTTGGACACTGAACTAACTAACTGACTGGTAGAAAAGACCCCGGTAAGTTAGAGGAACTGAAAAGAGGTAAGTAAATGTCCGATCACACAGGACTTTTAAAGTCATCATAATGAAGTTTGATTTTATCAATGGACAGCCACTGAAAGATGGCATAATCATATCTATTTCAGTATCATTCTTGTTGTTATATGGAGAAGGATGTAGATGGCATTACAGTAAAAACAGCAAAATGAGGTAGATCATTGTCAGTAGATTATTCTAGGTAAGAGATGGAGTGCCCTGAGTCTGGTCACTGTGGAGACAGAAAAATGAATGGGTTCAGCACATGTGGGGCTTGCTGATGGATTGATATAGAGTGAGGGTAAGAAAGGAACTAAATCTGATTCCTGGGTTTGGTGCCATTGAGTGAGGTGATAAAGATAAGTGATCCAGAGGACACAAGGAAGTAGAAATGCGAGACAGAGTGTAGACAGTGAGTTTGGAGATGCAATTTTGGCATTGATCAGTCTGTAAGTGATATTCAAATCTCTGTGACTACGTGAGTAAGAGGTGGAACAGTGTTGCAAATAACAAGAAAGAAAAGGAGTTAGTTTGGTTATCCATATAGATGGGCTTCCCTTGTGGCTCAACAGTAAAAAAAATCCACCTGCCAATGCAGGAGACCCAGGTTTGATCCCTGGGTCAGAAAGATACACTGGAGAACAGAATGGCTACCCACTCCAGTATTCTTGCCTGAAGAATTCCATGGACAGAGAAGCCTGGCTGACTGGCTACAGTTCATGGGGTTGCAAAGAGTCAGACGCAACTGAGCAAGTAACACACACACACACACACACACACACACACACATCCACATAGATAAGTTTCCAGGAAAGGTAAGAACTTGAAGGGGCCTCTAGTTAATTATATATGTATATGTATTCAGTTCAGTCACTCAGTTGTGTCTGACTCTTTGCGACCCCATGAATTGCATAAAATATATATATGTATTTTGTTCTGGTGAATAGAAACTAAAGGCTTGTTTTGGTGAGGAGGTTGGGTATGGGGTCAAAGCCTTGTGAACAGTAGCAAAATGCATAAATAAATCTTTAAGAGAGACAGAGATAATCATGCAAGTATAAAAGTATTGACAAGCCAGTGCATTGGGAGGCCATGGATTTCGGGGTTTATCACAGCATTAGTCCATTTGATTAAATCCCCCAAGCATTGCCCAAAGTGAATGATCAATCAGATTGATTGGTTTTGGAGCTGGCAGGAAAAACAGAAGGGACGTTTGTGGGAAAGGGAGGGAGGATGTTAGTAAAAGAATTATTGCAACCAGGGCTTTTGAGCTGAGGAAGAAAAATGAAATTAGAAGGGAATAAATGATGAGAGGAAAGAAGGGTTTTTAAGAAATTATGTGTGTGTGTGTGTGTTTGTGTGTGTGTGTTAAGTCACTTCAGTCATGTCCAATTCTTTGCCACCCCATGGAC
The DNA here is from genome assembly GCF_023091745.1 of Budorcas taxicolor. Taxonomy (NCBI): domain Eukaryota; kingdom Metazoa; phylum Chordata; class Mammalia; order Artiodactyla; family Bovidae; genus Budorcas; species Budorcas taxicolor. The sequence goes on along the minus strand of NC_068914.1, from coordinate 136,687,004 downwards.
TGTAGCCTGCCTGCAGGGCTCCTCTGTCCATAGAATTCTCCAGGCAAGAACACTGGAGTGGGTTGCCATATCCTTCTCCAGGAGATGTTCCAATCCAGTTATGGAACCCTTATCTCTTACACTTCCTGCATTAGCAAGCGGGTTCTTTATCACTAGTGTCACCTGGGAAGTCCATTTAAGAAATAAGAGATCTTAAAAACAGCTTTTGTTGCAGTAAGAATATGGAATTTAAACATTAAATGGAAGGGGGAAAATATTGAGTTGAAGGATTAGGGAATGATTGAAAGTAGCAAATGAGATATGGGGATTAGCTTAATAAGATTCTCAGGTTTCCATCTTGGGTGATGGGTGGGGAGTCCTTCAATGCACCAACCTAGGGACACAGGGAAACTAGATTCCTACCCTCCCTCAACAGAAGGATAATAAATACCAAGTCTTTTGTTGTACATGTAAGTTTGAGTTGCTTTTGGGGCATCTACATGGATCTTTCCTTTAGACAGTTACAGCATAAAAGAAGGGCTCAGGATTATGATCTAGAATGGGGAAAGATAAGGATTTAGGTGGTAGAATTTAGAGAAGTGAAATTGCCCTTGGGAGGACAGAACACAAGAATTTGACTGACTCTGATTTCACATGAATAATAACATTCGTCTTCAACTCAAGTCCCTCCATTGTCTCATCTGACATGTAAGAGAAATCATCTGTGTTGATACGATTCTCCAGACACAGGCGGTTTTTGTTACTAGCCTAGAGAAAGTTCCAACTGCCAGAAATGGAAACCCAGGGATTTCCCCCCATTGTGTTTTCACTCAGGCTTGGACAGACACCCTTGGACCCTAAGGGCTAACATCTGTCAATTAGACAAGACTCATTTTAACTGATGGCCAATTTGAACGCTCTCACAAATGCCAGGGCAAAATATTGGACCCGAAGTCATGCAGCTGACTCTCACAAACTGTAATTAACTGGTCTGACTTAGAGCTTCCATCAACATGACAAAGCATAATCAACCTTCATGATGCAGTTTACTTTACCTGTTTCATTAGGTGGGTAAAGCTTTGCCATCTTAAGGTCTCCAGCATTCATATATACAAACCCATGGTGGAAAGGGAAATTATGCCTGGAGTCTGGACCAAGTTCATGTTGCTGGAGCAAAACAGCATTCCAAGCCTTCTTACTGGATGATCCTGGGTTTCTGATCTCTGGTATAGTACATACAAGTCCCATCTATAAAACATCCAGCACAGTGAATGATGTGTAGTAAGTACTCAGCAATGGTTGTTTCCTTCTTTTTCCCTTTTCCTGCCACCAGTTTTAAAACTCTTATTTATATATGTGCTTGGATGAAATTTGCTAACATCTTAGCTATTTTCTTCATATTTAGAAGAAATATGTTCTCTTTTCAGAAATGTGTTATAGCATAGCGAGCACAATATGTTATTAACTAATATCTATTTTATAGTGAGGAATGAGCACGTGCATATGTTTACACACAGGCATAAACCCATAAGGTTATGGTGCTTGCACAGAGTGAATATTTCTTAGTTACCACTATCAGCTCTTAGATGATAAAGTGTTATTTAAATCCAAGGCAAATTTTTTGTCAGGTATAATGTTCACTCTCAATTTGATTTGTTTGTTGAATTTTTTTCTTGCACTGTTGAGAATTGAAAGTCATTTAGAGACTGATACTTCAGTTTCCACTCTATTCTTGTTCATTCACTTAGTATGGTTTAGAATTGCAAGTTTTTATTTTTATGAAGTCATTTGGATTTTATGCATATAGTTAAAATCTTTAAACTCAACTATTCTGGATCCCCTTAATCTAACTGCAACCCGATTTCTGATTTCACCTTCAAATACTCCCCTATCCACTACTTGCTACTCTGTTCAAGAAAATATCTAGAACTTTCTCTTATTTGTGATTCTGAGTTTTCTGCTTCCCAGGACATGAAATTTTCTCCTCATACTATTTATGTTTCTAACTTTCTATTTCTGATGATGTCTTCCCAACTAAAAACCACAAATTCTATATTACTTGACCACTTACTAACTCGCTGTGTATGACTGATTCACACTATGGGACTCCCGGGTGGCTCAGACAGCAAAGAGTCTGCCCACAATGAGGAAGCCCCGAGTTCGATCCCCGGGTTGGAAAGATCCCCTGGAGAAGGAAATGGCAACCGACTCAGGTACTTTTGCCTAGAAAATTCCATGGATGGAGGAGCTTGGTGGGCTACAGTCCATGGGGTCGCAAAGAGTCGGACACGACTGAGTGACTTCTCTTACTTACTAGTTCGCTGTGTATGATTGATTCACACTATGGAGATGGCTCTAAGTTTCCTAAACTGAGAACCAGCTATAGTTTTGAATACTGATAACTTCTTCCTCAGATAGCTCCTCACACATAGTATGTCCTTAATAAATATTATGGATTTATTTTCTTTCAAGTTGTAAAGTATAAAAACATCTCAACAAATGAATGATTGATTGTAAGGATATTAAAAGATGGTGGCAGATTAAAAAAAATAATACCAATGTGGAAAGATAACAAAGTATTGATTAAAGGTATTAACAAAACAAATTTGCTGGATTAGAGCTACTTAGTTACTAATATTTCATATTACTAATGCCTTTATTACATATCTCAAAAATCCAAAAAAAGATTACAAAGTCACTAATCAATTCATTTTCCCCAGCTTTTGTTAAAACTAATGGATCTGTGTAAATTTCTTTTTTGATGCTGCTTAGTGGATGAACTACTCTGTGCCCTTATTAGCTATGAAAGTCCTATAGGGGTGCACAGTTTGAGAAAAATATTAACCACCTTTTGTCATGCAACTGCAATTTGGCCAATCATACATATTAAAACATCACTTAAAAACCTATTCTTTTCTTTGAAAGAATGAATAAATTTTAGAAGTCAACACATAAGGATCTCAGGGCACATACAGATCTATTGTTATTCTTCATTTTTAGAAAATTCCCTCCTTTCCTTCCTTTTCTCCTTTTTTCCAGATATATCCACTGTGTATCTACTATGTGCAAGGTCCTTGGAGTACAGGGTTTAATATGATGGACAACATGCATTCCTTCTCAATATTTCCACAGGAGTCAGGAAGACAATACAACACACTAGTAAACAAATGGCACAAGATAATTTTAGACTGTGATGGTGGCTCAGATGGTAAAGAATCTACCAGCGATGCAGGAGACTAGGTTCGATTCCCAGGTTGGGAAGATCCCCTGGAGAAGGGAATACCCATTCCAATATTCTTGCCTGGAGAATTCCATGGACAGAGGAGTCTGGCGGGCTACAATCTATGGGCTTGCAAATAGTTGGACATGACTGAGTGAAGAACACTTTCAAGAGCAATGAAGGAAGCAGATATGGGGATGTGCCAGAGATGTACACACTCATGCTGCTTCTGTTGCTAAATAGCTTCAGTCATGTCTGACTCCGTGTGACCCCATAGACGGCAGCCCACCAGGCTCCCCCGTCCCTGGGATTCTCTAGGCAAGAACACCAGAGTGGGTTGCCATTTTCTTCTCCAATGCATGAAAGTGAAAAGTGAAAGTGAAGTTGCTCAGTCGTGTCCAACTCTTCACGACCCCATGGACTGTAGCCTACCAGGCTCCTCTGTCCATGGGGTTTTCCAGGCAAGAGTACTGGAGTGGTACACACTCATAGCAGCCAACAAATTCTCAAGGGATTAAATCAAGGACCACACGGGGAAAAAGCTGTAGTGGAGAGCCTAGTAGCAACACAAACTGATTCGACTTTTCTTTGCCTGACAGGCGGAAAATAATTAAAATCAAGAAAAACCTAATGATTTGGGATGACACCTGTATTATCTTTTAAGATATTTAATATATTAAAAGAAAAATTAAGCTATATAAATGGATTATCATGTAGATTATGCAAAATATGATTCCTAGAAAAAATAATTAAAAAATGAAGATGGGAAACTGAGTTGAAAGCAAAACGATTGCGTATTTGTGTCTGTTTATATGTGTGGATGAAAGTGAAAGTGAAGTCGCTCAGTTGTGTCTGACTCTTTGCGACCCCACGGATGGGGGAGCCTACCAGGCTCCCATTTTCCAGGCAAGAGTACTGGAGTGGGTTGCAGTTTCCTTCTTCAGGATATCTTCCCAACCCAGGGATCGAACCGAGGTCTCCCACGTTGCAGGCAGACGCTTTACCATCTGAGCCACCAGGGGAGACGCTTGTATGTGGATACGTATATGTATACATGTGTTGGGAAGATCCCCTGGAGAAGGACATGCAACCCACTGTAGTGTTCTTGCCTGGAGAATTCCATGAACAGAGGAGCCTGGCAGGTCTCAACGAGTTTGACATGACTGAGTGACTTATTGTAACTCTATTTTTAGTTTTTTAAGGAACCTCCATACTTTGCCTATAGTGGCTGCATCAATTTACATTCCCACAGTGTCAAAGAGTTCTCTTTTCTTCACACCCTCTCCAGAACTTGTTATTTGTAGACTTTCTAATGATGGTCATTCTAACTGGTAATGAGATAATACTTTATTGCAGTTTTCATTTGTAATTCTCTAATAATTAGCAATGTTGAGTGTCTTTTCATGTGCCTGTCAGCCGTCTATATATCTTATTTAGATAAATGTCTTTTTATGTCTCCTGCCCATTTTTGATTTGGCTTGATTTTTTGATACTGAGTTGAGTGAAATGTTTGTATATTTTGGAAATTAATCCCTTGTCTGTCATGTCATTTACAAATATTTTCTTCCATTTTATAGGTTGTTTTTTGTTTTGTTTATGGCTCCTTTGCTGCACCAAAGCTTCTAAGTTGGAGGTGCATTTATTTATTTTTGCTTCTATTTCTGTTTCCTTGTGAGACTGATCTAAGAAAACATTGGTACGATTTATGTCAAAGAATGTCTTTGCCTATGTTCTCATTTAGGAATTTCATAGTATTATGCCTCATCTTTAAGTCTTTTTAAATTTAAATTTATATATTGTTTGAGAGTGTGTTCTAACTTCATTAATTTACATGGAGATGTCCAACTGCTCCAGCACCACTTGCTGAAGAGACTGTCTTTTCTCCATTGTATATTCTTGCCTTCTTTGTCTAAGATTTATTGTCCGTAGGTGTGTGGGTTTACTTCTATGCTCTCTATTCTGTTCCATTAATCCCATATGCCAATTTTTGTGCTAATACTACGCTGTTTGATTACTGTATCTTTATAGTATTGTCTGAAATCTTGTGAGGGTTATGCCTCCAGCTTTGTTCTTTTTCCTCAAGAATGGCAAAACTGGGTCTTTTTTGGTTCCATTTTAGGATTTAAATTTTAGGATTATTTGTTTTTGTTCTATGAAAAAAGTCATGGGTAACTTGATAAAGATAGCATTAAATCTGAAGATTGCTTTGAATAGTGTGGCCATTTTAATAATACTAATTCTTCCAATCCAAGATCGTGGGATATCTTTCCATATCTTTATACTATTTTCAATTTCCATAATGTTTTATAGTTTAATTTCCTAATGTTTTATAGTTTTTACTATATCACTCTTGCACCTCCTTGGTTAGATTTATTTCTAAATATGTTATTTCATTAAAAATATTGATATTTAAACACTTATTCACATATAATTTTTGATTCATCAGTTAACAAAAGAAGGTTCTATTTTTACCTTGACTTCAGCAAAAATGTATTATACTTTTCAGAAAAAAAAAAAAGAAAACTCCAGGTTGGATCCTGCAGACTACTACCTTCTTTAAAGTAACAGTGCCCTATAAATGTTGGTAGCATTTTTGAAGCTGTAATAGTCAGCTTTAAAATACTTTTAAAATATACTAACAAAAATAAGACTTTCTAGCATTTAGACAACTCACTGGAGCTATACATTAAAATTTAGCCAGTTGATTGCTGTGTTTTATGGTTTTTTTTTTTTTTTTTTAATGTGATTTGGGGTCTTAAAAAGATTTTAAAGGCTAGGGTAGGCTGTGTATTTAAAATAACAATGGAACTAGTTGTTACCATTAAGCAAAAGTTGCAAGTAACATGGACTCTCGGAGCTCGAAAGTGATACGATTTCCTCCCTATGGGCAGAAATATTCTCAAAAAGCAGTTGTGCACTTATCAGATAATGTAAGAGTGGCTGATGCCAGCCAATACCGACTGTTCAGAGTCCTAAAGGGTAGAATGCTGGGCTCTTAAAACAAACAAACACAAAAGACATGGAGCAATTACATACCTTGTGATTCTAAATGTAGCCGCAGGCCCAATACCACAAAAAAAAGAGTGGTAGGTGTTTTTATTTCCAAATCTTACAACTAGAGCTTTGGTGGGCAAGATGTAATTAAGGTTCTATGTATTCTTTTTCCCTTAGCTTGACCAGTATAAAGTATTTAGTAAAATTATATCTGGCATATAAGTAGTCAATGCATTTTAATGATAGACTCAGTTTGCTTGGGATGAAACAGATGTGAATATGGGTTCTAGACTTAGATTCTTCAGCCAACAATTTGCTTGCCTAAATTTGTTTCCTTCAATTAAAATGGGTTTAATGATTGTAGCTCTTAGGTATACTACCTCATAGAACTATTTCAGTAAATTACATAATCTATGTCAGTCTCTTAATATAATACCTGTCATAAATTCAGATATCAATAATTTTTAGCTGCTGTTATCATTGTAATTAATATACTATTCATCACTTAACAAGCAATAGTTACTATTTGATCAAATTCATTCTAAAAGCATAGAGACTTTTCTAAAACATTTAGCAAACTTTAAGTGTAAAATATTTTGAATTTTCTTATCTGTTATTATAAAACTTTTAAGCAGAGCAATCTTCTTAAAGGGTCTTATTTTTGTGTTTTTATTGGTGTTGTTTTGAAGATCCGCTGATGAATGCAATTTCAGAGTTCCTTGCATTTAAATTTTTGTTGGAATGAGCTATTTGAATCTGGAGCACACAGTGTAGGTTAGTCATGTAACCAAAGACTTTTGATTACATTTAAGAATAAATAAAACAAAGCAAAAAGACTTTAAGGAGCAACTGAACCCCCTTGAAGATCTAAGTTGTGTGTAAGAGTTACAAACATATTTATATTACAAAAGTTCTGTGGATTTTCATGGATTTTAAGTCCTGGATTACACTTTAGATTTAAATCATGACTTTCAGTTAGAGTCACAGTGTAATTCCTGAGCAGTAGTCTGCCTTGAGATTTTCACTATAGAGATAGTTCAGTTCAGTTGCTCAGTCATTTCCCACTCTTTGTGACCCCATGGACTGCAGCATGCCAGGCTTCCCTGTCCATCACCAACTCCTGGAGCTTGCTCAAACTGATATCCATCGAGTCAGTGATGCCATCTAACCATCTCATCCTCTGTTGCCTCCTTCTCATCCGGCCTTCAATATTTCCCAGCATCAGGGTCTTTTCCAATGAGTCAGTTCTTTGCATCAGGTGGCCAAAGTACTGGAGTTTCAGCTTCAGCAGCAGTCCTTCCAGTGAATATTCAGGACTGATTTCCTTTAGGATTGACTAGTTTGAAATCCTTGCTGTCCAAGGGACTCTCAAGAATCTTCTCCAAACACCACAGTTCAAAAGTATCAATTCTCCGGCATTCAGCTTTCTTTATGGTCCAACTCTCACCTGCATACATGACTACTGGGAAAACCATAGCTTTCACTAGATGGACCTTGGTCAGTAAAGTAATATCTCTGCTTCTTAATATGCTGTCTAGGTTGGTCATAGCTTTTCTTCCAAGGAGCAAACATCTAGATAGGAGAGCAGCAAATCACACTTAACAAAACAGAAACCATCAAGAAAATGGGCAGGCAAACAACTTAATGGGAGGAACAAAAATTGAAAATTACTTAATAAAGGGTTAATATACAAAATACATAAGATACTTATACAAATCAATAGCAAAAAATAAACAATACAATAAAAACTAGGCAGAGAAACTGAATAAACCTTTCTCCAGAGAAGACACAGAAATGACCCACAGGTACATGAAATGGTGCTCAACATCACAAATTATCAGGGAAGTGCAAATAAAATGCAAAATGAAATATCAGCTCACACTTGTTAAAATGGCTATTATTATAAAGACAAGGAACTTTCCTGGTGTTCCAGTGGCTAAGACTCTATGCTCCTAATACAGGGGCCCAGGTTTATATGCTGCAACTACAGATTCTGCATGCCACAGTGAACAGCAAAGACCCTGAGTGCTACAACTAAAACCCAGTACAGCCAAATAGATAATTTTTTTTTTTTAAAGACATATAAGTACTGGTGATGATGTGGAGGAAAGGGAACTCCTATGCACTGTTGTTGGGAAGGTCAACTGGTACAACCACTCTGGAAGCCAGTACAGAGATCCCTCAAAAAACGAAAAACAGAACTATAAAGTAATCTAGTAATGGTAATTCTGGGTATATGTCTGAAGGAAGTGAAAACAGGATCTAAAAGCCATCTGCACCTTGAAGTTCATGGCAGCATTATTCATAATAGTCAAGATATGGACAAAACCTAACTGGGGACAGATGAGAACATAAGAATGATGTCATACATGTACACAGTGGAATTTTATTCAGCCATAAAGAAGAAAATCTTGCCATTTTCAACAACATGAATGGTCCTTGTACACATTATGCTAAATGAAATTTTAGACAGAGAAAGACAGATACTGTACAATCTCACTTTTATGTGAGATCTAACAGAAACAAACTCAAGGGGAAAAAGTGGTTGCCAATGGCAAGAATGGACAGAGGGGTAGAATGGGTTAAGGTGGTCCAAGGATACTGTTGTTGTTCAATTGCTCAGTCATGTCCAATTCTTCAAGACCCTGTGGACTGTTGCACTCCAGGCTTCCTAGTCCTTCATTATCTCTCAGAGTTTGCTCAAACTCATGTCCATTGAATAGATGATGTTATCCAACCATCTCATCCTCTGCCACCCCCTTCTCCTGCCCTCAATCTTTCCCAGCATCAGTCTTTTCCAGTGAGTTGGCCTTTGCATCAGGTGGCCAAAGTATTGGAGCTTTAGCTTTGACATCAGTCTTTCCAATGAATTTTCAGGGTTAATTTCCTTTAGGATTGACAGGTTTGATCTCCAGTCTAAGGGAATCTCAAAAGTCCTCTCCAGCACCACAATTCAACAGCATCAATTCTTCTTCAAAGGATACAAACTTCCAGTTATAAGATGGATAAATTCTGGAGGTATACATGTGGTAACTATAGTTAATACTATATTGCGTACTTGAAAGCTGTTAATAGAGTAAATCTTAAATTTTTCTCACCACAGAGGAGAAATTGTAATTATGTGGGGTGATGGAAGTGTTAACTAACCCTACTGTGGTAATCATTTTGCAATATGTGTACAAAATCACCTTGTACACCTTACACTTACACATTACATGTAAACTCTATCTCAATAAAGCTGAGAAAAAAAAAAGTAATAGCTTGATCAATGTTAGATGTTTGCTTATTTCTTTGCTTTTCATATGCCATAATTGATTTAATAAGACTGAATAAGAATATAGCCTTTGGCTTTTATTCTACTATATTTTCTAGAATTTTTTCTTTTTATTGGTTTTTCTTTTGGCTAAATTTATTTCAACAGCAGCAAAGAAAAAAAAATTCCAAGTAGAATTTCACTTATGGTTAAATTTTTTAACTTTCTGAAATTGATTAGACCTTCCCACTTGTCCTGATGAACTATGGACAGAAGTTCGTGACATGGTACTGGAGACAGGAATCAAGACCATCCCCATGGAAAAGAAATGCAAAAAAGCAAAATGGCTGTCTGAGGAGGCCTTACAAATAGCTGTGAAAAGAAGAGAAGTGAAAAACAAAGGAGAAAAGGAAAGATATAAGCATCTGAATGCAGAGTTCCAAAGAATAGCAAGAAGAGATAAGAAAGCCTCCCTCAGCAATCAGTACAAAGAAATAGAGGAAAACAATAGAATGGAAAGGACTAGACATCTCTTCAAGAAAATTAGAGGTACCAAGGGAATATTTCATGCAAAGATGGGCTCGATAAAGGACAGAAATGGTATGGACCTAACAGAAGCAGGAGGTAGTAAGAAGAGGTGGCAAGAAAACACAGAAGAACTGTACAAAAAAGATCTTCATGACCCAAATAATCACTATGGTGTGATCACTCATCTAGAGCCAGACATCCTGGAATGTGAAGTCAAGTGGGCCTTAGAAAACATCACTACGAACAAAGCTAGTGGAGATGATGGAATTCCAGTTGAGCTATTTCAAATCTTGAAAGATGATGCTGTGAAAGTGCTGCACTCAATATGCCAGCAAATTTGGAAAACTCAGCAGTGGCCACAGGACTGGAAAAGGTCAGTTTTCATTCCAATCCCAAAGAAAGGCAATGCCAAAGAATGCTCAAACTACCACACAATTGCACTCATTTCACATGCTAGTAAGGTAATGCTCAAAATTCTCCAAGCCAGGCTTCAGCAATACATGAACCGTGAACTTCCAGATGTTCAAGCTGGATTTAGAAAAGGCAGAGAACCAGAGATCAAATTGCCAGTACCTGCTGGATCATGAAAAAAGCAAGAGAGTTCCAGAAAAACATCTATTTCTGCTTTATTGACTATGCCAAAGCCTTTGACTGTGTGGATCATAATAAACTGTGGAAAATTCTGAAAGAGATGGGAATACCAGATCACCTGATCTGCCTCTTGAGAAACCTGTATGCAGGTCAGGAAGCAACAGTTGGAACTGGACATGGAACAACAGACTTGTTCCAAGGAGGAAAAGGAGTATATCAAGGCTGTATATTGTCACCCTGCTTATTTAACTTCTATGCAGAGTACATCATGAGAAACGTTGGGCTGGAAGAAGCACAAGCTGGAATCAAGATTGCCGGGAGGAATATTAATAACCTCAGATATGCAGATGACACCACCCTTATGGCAGAAAGTGAAGAGGAACAAAAAAGCCTCTTGATGAAAGTGAAAGAGGAGAGTGAAAAAGTTGGCTTAAAGCTCAACATTCAGAAAATGAAGATCAGGGCATCTGGTCCCATCACTTCATGAGAAATAGATGGGGAAACAGTGGAAACCGTGGAAACAGTGTCAGACTTTATTTTTTTGGGCTCCAAAATCACTGTAGATGGTGACTGCACCCATGAAATTAAAAGACGCTTACTCCTTGGAAGGAAAGTTATGACCAACCTAGATAGCATATTGAAAAGCAGAGATATTACTTTCTCCACTAAAGTCTGTCTAGTCAAGGCTATGATTTTTCCTGTGGTCATGTATGGATGTGAGAGTTGGATTATGAAGAAAGCTGAGTGCCAAAGAATTGATGCTTCTGAACTTTGGTGTTGGAGAAGACTCTTGAGAGTCCCTTGGACTGCAAGCAGATCCAACCAGTCCATTCTGAAGGAGTTCAGTCCTGGGATTTCTTTGGAAGGAATGATGCTGAAGCTGAAACTCCAGTACTTCGGCCACCTCATGCGAAGAGTTGACTCATTGGAAAAGACTCTGATGCTGGGAGGGATTGGAGGCAGGAGAAAAAGGGGATGACAGAGGATGAGATGGCTGGATGGCATTACCGACTCGATGGACTTGGGTTTGGGTGAACTCCTGGAGTTGGTGATGGACAGGGAGGCCTGGCATGCTGCGATTCATGGGGTCGCAAAGAGTCGGACACGACTGAGCAACTGAGCTGAACTGAACTCCCAATTGTCAGAGGAAACAGAATCTTTAAAACTTGTAGTGGAACGTTCTCAGTGCGAGGTTTCCCTTTCTATCATTGAATGTTATATAAAATCAATGGAAGATTTCACTGGAGCAAGATAGTTATTAATTAAATATGTCTGGAGTAGTTGCAGTCATACATTGCATCTTATCAAATTAATATAAAATAGGAGGCTCCACTGATTTAATAGCTGCTTAAATACCATTTGTACATTATCATAAAACATAGTCATAAAGGTTAGAATTAAAATTTTAAAATGTTAGAATTTAATACAGGTTTGTCAGGTGGCACAATGGTAAAGAATCTTCTGGCCAACACAGGGGATACAAGAGACGTGGGTTCAATCCCTGGGTCAGGAAGATCCCCTAAAGGATGAAATGGCAACCCACTCCAGTATTCTTGACTAGAAAATTCCATTGACAGAGGAGCCTGGTAGGCTAGAGTCCATAGGGTCGCAAAGAGATGGAGACAACTGAGTGACTGAGCATACAAACACTGCCCACCCACTGCCCCAGAATTTAATATAAAGGCAAACTCTAGAAACAACAACAAAAACAAAAATCAAGCACTGGCCTCTGGATTTCTGGAATTACTAATTAAAAAAAGAGAAAAGGAGATTAGGCCCTTGGAAGGGGACCAGTATCAAGGAACATTTCTATCAGGTCTTTGGGCTGTATGCTGCTGGACTTGTTTAGTCACTAAATCGTGTCCAACTCTTTGGGGCCCTAAGAACTATAGCCCTCAGGCTCCTCTGTCCGTTGGTTTTCCCAGGCAAGAATACTGGAGTGGACTGCCATTTGCTCCTGCAGGAGATCTTTCTGACCCAGAGATCAAACCCAGATCTCCTGCATCTCCTGCATTGGCGGGTAGATCCTTTACCACTGAGTCACTTGGGAAGACCATGTGTTGTATAGAAAGACTGAATTTTACTGCAATATTTTACTATCATTAAAACATTTGTCTCTATGAAAGACTGAGTTTCAGAAACAAACAAATATGAATATACACACAGAGAGACAACAAAAAATTTGAGTTATAACAGCTTATAAATGTGGTTCCTCAGGAGAGCCTCACCTGAGACTTTTCAGATATAAGTACCTCCCAGCTAAACAGACTGATGGCCTGGAGCACTTGACTGTGGGGACAATCTATCCGGGGTTATTAGCAAGTGTCTAGATGAAACACATGGATATTGACAGCACCTGGAAACCTATTTCAAGGCTGTTGTGGTTAATCACTCAGTTTTGTCCGTTTCCTTGCCACCATGGATTTTCCAGGGATTCTTCAGGCAGAATACTGGGGCGGGTTGCCATTTCCTTCTCCATTCATGGCTGTTGGCTTATCTCATAGTAGCGTTATCCCATAAGATCCCATTCTTACTCCTACCTCGAAGTTGTATGTCTCTCTATTTCTTTCCTTCTTTAATTAAAAAATACATATACTGACAAGTGCAATGGATAATATAACAAGCATATGCTTACCTCCCAAAGTGATCAGATGTGTGTGTGTGTGTGTGTGTGTGTGTGTGTGTGTGTGTGTGTGTGTGTTTTGTCATATTTGGCTCCTTTTGAACTTCCTACGCTTCTCTCTTAGGAGTGTTCTTCACTGATCCCAGTGGAGTGGCAGCATTCAGGAAAAATAGCCTAGCATGTGCAATGGCAGAAGGGATGCCATCATTGTTATTAGAGTGGTTCATGAAAATGGACTGCATCAGATTAAGGGAAATGCTTGTATTTTTAGGTTAGGCATTTGCAGGGCAGAGATTCAAGACATTTTTTCATTTATGACTTTTTCATTAGATAAGTGATATGTTGGTCTCAAAAAATTAGCTCTTAAACCTAATGTAGAGAACAGTCAGCTTAGGAAATAAGTATTTATCTAGTTACTTTGAGAGAGTACATGCTAAACATATGCAAGTTTATGGAGGGAAGTAAATATCCTGGAACTTGACATGATAAAATCTCAGATTATAATGATTGAAGGAATTCCCTGGTGGTCAGGACTCTGTGTTCCCATTTTAGGGGGACCAGGTTTGATTTCTGGTTGGGAACTAAGATCTCATATGCTCTAGTTCAGTTCAGTTCAGTTCAGTTGCTCAGTCGTGTCCGACTCTTTGCAATCCCATGAATCGCAGCATGCCAGGCCTCCCTGTCCATCACCAACTCCCGGTAATGAGTTCACTCAGACTCACGTCCATCGAGTTGGTGATGCCATCCAGCCATCTCATCCTCTGTCATCCCCTTTTCCTTCTGCCCCCAATCCCTCCCAGCATCAGAGTCTTTTCCAGTGAGTCAACTCTTTGAGGTAGCCAAAGTACTGGAGTTTCAGCTTTAGCATCGTTCCTTCCAAAGAACACCCAGGACTGAACTCCTTCAGAATGGACTGGTTGGATCTGCTTGCAGTCCAAGGGACTCTCAAGAGTCTTCTCTAACACCAAAGTTCAAAAGCATCAATTCTTCAGTGCTCAGGTTTCTTCACAGTCCAACTCTCACATCCATACCTGACTACTGGAAAAAGGTGTGGCCAAATAATAATAACAGTGATTGAGAAGTGATATATATGTTAAATTCTGTAATCCAGCCCCACTTAAAATCCCCCTCACCTCCAGAACAGCTAATAACACTTTTTCCTGTTTAGAAAAAAGCAGAGTCACCCAAGGTACAAATCAAGGACAACTCCATGAGACTTAATTTCCTCATCTGTAAAATGAAAGGTTTAGCCTAACAATAAAACTATACAATCTTTAGAAGATGACTGAAACACTTTGCATGAAAACTTCTTTTTAGCACAACTGAGCTAAGCTGAAGGGGTGTGGTAGGTATTGAACTTAAAATCTGAGTCAAGAGTTGTTATCATTTATGGACTAGAAAGATCCCAGGACTTTTTGTCTAAAAAGTGTTTAATGATGACTTTACAACTTTGGAAATCCAATCAAAAATATATTTTCTCAGAGCATTCTTGTCTTCATTTGTAAAGAGAAAAATTCATCTCAAGAAACTGTTGTTGGGGCTAAATGGTATTTTAAATGTGCTTTTGAATAAAATGAAACTGTTTTTTCTTTTTGACAACTCTCTGAATGGGAGAAAACATTTGCGAAAGAAGCACTAACAAGGTATTAATCTCCAAAATATACACATAGTTCACACAGCTCAGTATCAAAAACACCAACAACCCAATCAAAAAATGGGCCAAAGTTCTAAACAGACATTTTTAAAAGAAGACATACAGATGGCCAAGAAGCATATGAAAAGATTCTCAACATCACTAATTATTAGAAAATATACAAACCAAAGTTACAGTGAGGAATACCTCATAGAAGTCAGAATGGCCATTATCAAGAAATCTACAAACTATAAATGCTGTAGAGGGTGTGGAAAGAAGCAAATACTCCTACACTGTGGGTGGAAATGCACTGTGGGTACATTCATTATGGAGGACATTATGGAGGTTCCTTAAAAAACTGAAAACAGAGCTACCACATGATCCAGAAATTCTACTCCTGGACATATATCTGGAGAAAATCATAAAAAGATACACGCACTCCTATGTTCACTGCAGCACTATTTACAATAGCCAGGACATGGAAGCAACCTAAATGACTATCAACAGAGGAGTGGATGAAGAATATATGGTGCATACATACATACAAGGGAATGTTATTCACCCATAAAAAAGAACAAAAATAATGCTTCTTGCAGCAACATGGATGGACCCAGAGATTGTCATACTGAGTGAAGTAAGTCAGAGGAAAATATCATGTGTTATCACATATGTGGAATCTAAAAAAAAAGGTGCAAATAAATTTATCTACAAAATAAAAACAGAGTTATAGATGTAGAAAACAAATTTATGATTACTAGGAGCGTTAAGAGGTGGGAAGGATAAATTAGGAGATTGGGATTGACATGTATACACTACTGTATATGAAATAGATAACTAGTAAGAACCTGCTGTATAGCACAGAGAACTCGATACTCTGTAATGGCTTATATGGGAAAACAGCCTAAAAAAGAGTAGATAAATGTATATGTATAACTGATTCACTTTGTTGTACACCTGAAACTAACACAACATTGTAAATCAATTATACTCCAATACAACGTTTTTGTAAAGCACATTGTTAGTTGTTAGATAAAGATATATTTACTTGAAATAAGGAAGTCATATATTGCACTATAAACTTACTTTAAATTTATTTCATTTTTTAAAGCAATTTTGGAAAGCAAAACTTTCTTAATACAGCAGCTCTGTCTGCTTAGCTATAAAAAAAGACAAAGGAAGGAATGAGGAAAGGAAGGAATAGAGAAAACAAAACAAGGAAACAGAAACTACGGAAAGGAAAAGCTCTTATAATCAATCCTTCAAGTAGCTTAGATCTGCAAGGGGAAAAATTATACCCTGTAACATCAGAATATGAGGACTTCCCACGTGGCTCAGTGGTGAAGCATCTGCCTGCCAGTGCAGGAGATATAGGAGACTCAGGTTCGATTTTGGGGTTAGGAAGATACCCTGGAGGAGGATATGGCAACAAACCAGTATTTTTGCCTGGGAAATTCTATGGACAGAGAAGCCTGGTGGGCTACAGTCCATGGGATCACAAAAAGTTGGTCACAACTTAGCAATTAAGCATGAGTCCAAGTATCAAAATATAGAAGTTCAAGAGATGCAAGGCAAAGCTTATTAGGAAATAAGTTTGTATAAGAACTGATCCTTTTTCAACTGGGTATCTTCTAAAAGGTCAAGATATGTTGAAATACTGAATACAATTTGTCCTATGGCAACAACTTCTCTCAATATAGCCCATAATATAGAAGACGCCAGCATTAAAATCAACAACAGTAACTGCATGTGTAACTGTCCAAAATGCAAATTTATGTATGCAAAGTACAATAAATAGTTTCACACACACACACAAAGTGAAGAGAGTGAATAATTTGTTTCACTCTTTTTTATTCCTCCATTAATATTGTTATTTTAATTTATATCTCTATTTAAAAAAATTAAAAATCCATCATTTAGGTGAAAATGTTTCTCTTCAGGCATAGATGATAATTAAGCTTACAGAAAATTATGAATACCTCATTTACCAAGGATAAATATGGCTTAATTGTGTCACTTAAATTTGGAGTGTATTCAAGGTCTAAGTTTGAATCTGCAGAAGAAATAGAATTCTCCTTAATTTGAGAAAAGTTAAAAAAAATAAAGTTTAAAATTATGTACTAACACAAAGTTTGTATTTTTACTTCACTGGAGTACAGCAAACTATTTTTTATATATACACATGTATATGTACATGTGTACACATATGTGTATATGTATATATATGAATAGTGAAAGTGAAGTCTCTCAGTTGTGTCCGACTCTATGTGACCCTGTGGACTGTAGACCACCAGGCTCTTCCGTCCATGGGATTCTCCAAGCAAGAATACTGGAGTGGGTTGCCATTTCCTTCTCCAGGGGATCTTCCCGACCCAGGGATCAAACCCAGGTCTCCCACATTGCAGGCAGATGGTTTAACCTCTGAGCCACCAGGGAAGCCCACATGTATATAAATACATGTATATAAATTAGTTTGTAATGACTCAAATTCCAAAAGTTCTTTTACATTGAATACAGTATATTTGGCATTTGCTAGAATGATTCATTGGAAAAGACCCTGATGCTGGGAAAGACTAAGGGCAAGAGGAGAGGGGGGGCGACAGAGGATGAGATGGTTGGATGGCATCACTGACTCAATGGACATGAGTTTGAGCAAACTCAGGGAGACAGTGAAGGACAGGAAAGCCTGGCATGCTACAGTCCATGGGGTTGCAAAGAGTCAGACATGATTTAGCACCTGAAGAACAACAAAGAATAACATAGGGACTTCCTTGGTGGCTAACTTTAAAGAATCCACCTGTCAATGCAGGAGATGGAGGTTTGATCCCTGGATTGGGAAGATACCCTGGAGGAGGAAATGACAACCGACTCCAGTAATCTTGCCTGGGAAATCCCATGAATAGAGAAGCCTGGTGGGCTATAGTCCATGGGGTCACAAAGAGTTGGACACAACTAAGCACACATGCACACACACAAAATAACACAGGGTGAGTTAGAGAATATTTTGACGTTCAGTTTCCCCATCTGTAACATGGGGATGATAGTATCTCTCCTTGAAAGATGTCATGATGATTGAGAAAATAAATATAAAATATGCATTGAAGTATCTGTTTTAGAATAAATATTCAATATGTGACAGCTGCATAGGAGATGTCTAGTTATCGATACCATGCTCTACACTTCCACTATATACTTAAAAATTTATTTTTTACACTTCCACTTTAATAATAGAACCCAAAGATTCCAGTTGTGCATATAACCTTTTGGAATTATGATTGTTTCCCAACCTACTTTAGGCCTCAGGAATGAATTGTGAATATGTTCTGGCCATGAGAGAAAACCACTTTTGCTTCTTCCGGCTGCTTGGAGTACAGACCTCATGGCTGAAAATTAGCAAACAATTTTAGACCATAACATGGATGGTCAGTTCAGTTCGGTCACTCAGTCCTGTCCAACTCTTTGCGATCCCAACGACTGCAGCATGCCAGGCCTCCCTGTCCATCACCAACTCCCGGAGTTTACTCAAACTCATGTTCATTGAGTTAGTGATGTTATCCCAATCTCATCCTCTGTCATCCCTTTCTTCTCCCACCTTCAATCTTTCCCAGCATCAGGGTCTTTTCGAACGAGTCAGTTCTTCTCATCAGGTGGCCAAATTATTGGAGTTTCAGCTTCAGCATCAGTCCTTCCAATGAATATTCACAGTCCTTCCAATGAATATTCAGGACTGATTTCCTTTAGGATTGACTGGTTGGATCTCCTTGCTGTTCAAGGGACTCTCAAGAGTCTTCTCCAACACCACAGTTCAAAAGCATCAATTCTTTGGCACTCAGCTTTCTTTATGGTCTAACTCTCACATCCATACATGACTACTAGAAAAATCATAACTTTGACTAGATGGACATTTGTCGGCAAACTAATGTCTCTGCTTTTTAATATGTTGTCTAGGTTTGTCATAACTTTTCTTCCAAGGAGCATGCATCTTTTAATTTCATGGCTGCAGTCACCATCTGATGTTATTTTGGAGCCCAAGAAAATAAAATCTTTCATATTTCCACTGTTTCCCCATATATTTGCCATGAAGTGATGAGACCAGATGCCATGATCTTAGTTTCCTGAATGCTGAATTTTAAGCCAACATTTTCACTCTCCTCCTTCACTTTCATCAAGAGACTCTTTAGTTCTTCATTTTCTGCCTTAAGGGTGGTGTCATCTGCATATCTGAAGTTATTGATATTTCTCCCAGCAATCTTGATTCCAGCTTGTGCTTCATCCAGCGAGGCATATCTTATGATGTACTCTGCATATAGGTAAATAAGCAAGGTGACAATATACAGCCTTGATGTACTCTTTCCCGAATTGGAACCAGTCTGTTTTTCCGTGTCCAGTTCTAACTGTTGCCTCTTGACCTGCATACAGATTTCTCAGGAGGCAGGTAAGGTGGTTTGGTATCCCCACATCTTTCAGAATTTCCCACAGTTTATTGTGATTCACACAGTCAAAGTCTTTGGCATATCAACAAAGCAGAAATAGATGTTTTTTCTGGAACTCTCATGCTTTTTCGATGATCCAACAGATGTTGGCCATTTTATCTCTAGTTCCTCTGCCTTTTCTAAAACCAGCTTGAACATCTGGAAGTTCATGGTTCACATACTGTTGAAGCCTGGCTTGGAGAATTTTTACCATTTACTTTACTAGTGTGTGAAGTCAGTGCAATTATGTGGTAGTTTGAGCATTCTTTGACATAGCATTTCTTTGGGATTGGAATGAAAATTGACCTTTTCCAGTTTTGTGACCACTGCTAAATTCTCCAAATTTGCTGACATATTGAGTGTAGCACTCTCCACAGCATCATCTTTTAGGATTTGAAATAGCTCAACTGCAAATCCATCACATCCACTAGCTTTGTTCATAGTGATGCTTCCTATGGCCCACTTGACTTTGCATTCCAGGGTGTCTGGCATTACATGAGTGATCATACCATAGTGATTATCTGAGTTGTGAAGATCTTTTTTGTATCTTCTGTGTATTCTTACCACCTCTTCTTAATGTATTCTGCTTCTCTTAGGTCCATACCATTTCTGTTTTTTATTGTGCCAATCTTTACATGAAAATTTCTGTTGGTATATCTAATTTTCTTGAAGAGATCTCTAGTCTTTCCCATTCTATTGTTTTCCTCTATTTCTTTGCATTGATCACTGAGGAAGGCTTTCTTATCTCTCCCTGCTATTCTTTAGAACTCTGCACTCAAATGGGTATGTCTTTCCTTTTCCCCTTTGCCTTTCACTTCTCTTCTTTTCATAACTGCTTGTAAGACCTACTCAGACAACCATTTTGGCTTTTTGCATTTGTTTTTCTAGGGGGTGGTCTTGATCCCTGCCTCCTGTACAATGGCATGAATCTCCATCCATAGTTCTTCAGGCACTCTATCAGATCTAATCCCTTGAATCTATTTGTCACTTCCACTGTATCATCACATAAGGGATTTGATTTAGATCATACCTGAATAGTCTAGTGGTTTTCCCTGCTTTCTTCAATTTAAGTCTGAACTTGGCAATAAAGAGTTCATGATCTGAGCCGCAGTTAGCTCCTGGTCTTGTTTCTGCTGACTCTATAGAGCTTCTCCATCTTTGGCTGCAAGAATATAATCAATCTGATTTCAGTGTCGACCATCCGGTAATGTCCCTGTGTAGAGTCTTCTCTTGTGTTGTTGGAAGAGGATGTTTACTATGACCAGTGCATTCTCTTGGCAAAACTCTGTTAGTCTTTGCCCTGCTTCTCCTGTACTCCTGTACTCCTGTATTCCTGTACTTTGCCTTTGCCCTGTACTCCAAGGCCAAATTTTCCCATTACTCCAGGTATTTCTTGACTTCCTACTTTTGCATTCCAGTCCCCTATAATGAAAAGGACATCTTTTTGAGGTTTTAGTTCTAGAAGGTCTTGTAGGTCTTCATAGAACCACTCAAATTTAGATTCTTCAGCATTATTGGTTGGGGCATAGACTTGGATTAATGTGATATTGAATGGTTTGCCTTAGAAACGAACAGAGATCATTTTGTTGTTTTTGAGATTGTATCCAAGTACTGCATTTTGGACTCTTTTGTTGACCATGATGGCTACTCCATTTCTTCTAAGGGATTCCTGCCCACAGTAGTAGATATAATGGTCATCTGAGTTAAATTCACCTATTCCAGTCCATTTTAGTTTGCTGATTCCTAGAATATTGATGTTCACTTTTGTCATCTCCTGTTTGACCACTTCCAATTTGCCTTGATTCATGGACCTAGCAGTCCAGGTTCTATGCAGTTATTGTTGTTTACAGCATTGGACTATGCTTCCATCGCCCATCACATCCACAATTGCATAGTGTTTTTGCTTTGGCTTCATCATTCTTTTTGGAGCTAATTCTCGATCTCCAGTAGCATATTGGGCCCCTACCACCCAGATAAGTTCATCTTTCAGTGTTCTATCTTTCTGTCTTTTCATACTGCTCAAAGAAAAAGAGGATGTGGATACTTACTTTATAGTTTGCCTTACCCAGGAATTGAACCCAGGTCTCTTGCATTGCAAGTGGATTCTGTACTAGCTGAGCCACAAGGGAAGCCCAAGAATACTGGAGTGGGCAGCCTTTCCCTTCTCCAGGGGATCTTCCCAACCTGGGGATCAAACCCAGGTTTCCTGCAGTGCACGCAGATTCTTCCCCTTCTGAATCTACCCAGGGATAAAAAATGATGAATAAGCTTTCTGCCCTGGGATGGGGAGGCTAGATTCAGGGAGTCTAGTTAGCAAGCTCACTCAAACATTCAAAGAGAGAGGCTGATGGTCTAAACAGAGACAGTGTTTATAGGCATGCATATGGACAGCTGGTCCAAGATTCACTTAGAAGACAGATTGTGTAAAGGACTTGTGACTCTGGATATGTGGAATGAGTTAAGCAGAGGAGGCAAGAACAACCCACAGTTTCTGAGCTTGGAAATTAGAGGTAGCATGCATATTTGAAATGCAAGATGATTCCCTTTTGGAAACGCCCAGCACAGCACTCAGGAACATTCATTTTGAAATGTCTAGTAGGTATCTATCACCACCGTCACCATTACCATCATCATCCTTGTTATCAACCAAACCAAATTACTATGAGAAAGATTAAATAAACTCCTTGCAGAGACATAAAAAGTAGAAATATTTTCTAGAAATGTGTTATTATTTTTTTACAATACATTGATTAGTTTTAGATGGATGACATGAGAATTCTACAGTAAATAAGAGTATTTACACAGTTTTAATTTGGTAGAAAAATTAAAGGATTTCTAATTTTTTCTACATATCAGCTATATAATTTGGAGCAAATAACTATTTCTTTATCTAGAAAATAGGAATGCTGATTCCTACTCTAAAAATTATCCATAAAATTCATTGAAATATTTCATAAAAGGTAGACCTCCTATATGTATTTTACATAATTTTTACTATGTCATTTTAAGTACATTTATAATTTTTTAAAACCTCTATCTGCTGCATTGAAGATGGTACAAGACAATATCCATGGTTTTGTGACTCTTTGATTTTCCAATTTAGCTTAACATTTTAAGACTCAGTTTTTCATTGTCCAGGGTTATTTTTTGTTAAGAATATTTTTTTTTAATTGTAGAAAATAAGGACTCAAATTACTTCAAGTAAAAGGGAGTTGAATAAAAGGACACATATATCAGAATGTGTGAACACAAAAGTCTTCAAGAAAAAAAAAAAAATCAGTGACTCTTTCCAAATTTCTTCAAGGGTCTGCAAAGCCATGTTCATACTCTGTTCCTTTTTCTCTCTTTCCCTCTCTTTCAGATTACACATTTCTATTTCATTTTTCTCTGGGGTTCAAATTCTTCACTTTTTCCTACTGTCTCATAATTTAGACTTGCATATGGATCTTGACTTCTGAGGCCTCAACTCAACCTCTTTCCATAGTCATTACATTAATTTAACCAAGGTCTTCCCATGTTCAGTTCAGTTCAGTCGCTCAGTCGTGTCTGACTCTTTGCGACCCCATGAATCGCAGCACACCAGGCCTCCCTGTCTATCACCAACACCCAGAGTTCACACAAACTCATATCAATCGAGTCGGTGATGCCATCCAGTCATCTCATCCTCTGTTGTCCCCTTCTCCTCCTGCCTTCAATCCCTCCCAGCATCAGAGTCTTTTCCAATGAGTCAACTCTTCGCATGAAGTGGCCAAAGTATTGGAGTTTCAGCTTTAGTATCATTCCTTCCAATGAACACCCAGGATTTATCTCCTTTAGAATGGACTGGTTGCATCTTCCTGCAGTCCTAGGGACTCTTAAGTCTTCTCCAACACCACAGTTCAAAAGCATCAGTTCTTTGGTGCTCAGCTTTCTTCACAGTTCAACTCTCACATCCATACATGACTACTGGAAAAACCATAGCCTTGACTAGACGGACTTTTGTTGGCAAAGTAATGTCTCTGCTTTTGAATATGCTATCTAGGTTGGCTATAACTTTCCTTTCAAGGAGTAAGCCCTTTTAATTTCATGGCTGCAGTCTTTCCATGTTCAGTTCAGTTCAGTCGCTCAGTCGTGTCCAACTCTTTGTGACCCCATGAATCGCAGCACGCCTGGCCTCCCTGTCCATCACCAACTCCCGGAGTTCACTCAGACTCATGTCCATCAAGTCAGTGATGCCATCCAGCCATCTCATCCTTTGTTGTCCCCTTCTCCTCCTGCCCCCAACCCTTCCCAGCATCAGAGTCTTTTCCAATAAGTCAACTCTTAGCATGTTAGGCTACTGGAAAAGAACCTGCCTGCCAGTGCAGGAGCTGTAAAAGACACAAGTTTGATTCCTGGGTCAGAAAGATCTCTTGGAAGAGGGCATGGAAACCCACTCCAGTATTCTTACCTTGAGAATCCCATGGACAGGGGAGCCTGGTGGGCTACAGTCCATAGGGTTGCAGAGTCAGACACGACTGAAGCAACTTAGCATGTAGCACACAGTACAAAACATAGCACCTCAGCAGATCTTTGGCTTTGACCCTCCTTCAGAAGTGACCAAAGATCGTTTCTATTAAGTATTTTTGTGTCATTAAACTTCTTTCAGGCAAAACAAAAACATAAGGAAGAAAGATGAGCTTGATGACTCCCTCACCTATTCTGGGCATTGGGAAGACTTTATAGTCTACTCTCATGATTTATCATTATAGCCTGCAATTACATAAACCAGGAAAGACAACTGCTCCAAAATATAGTGGAATCACAGATGAAAAATAGAGTTGAATGAGGGTTTGAATTTAAGCACTGGCAGAAAAAAATTGTATTGGAGAAGAGTCTTGAGAGTCCCTTGGACTGCAAGGAGATCCAATCAGTCCACCCTAAAGGAAATCAGTCCTGAATATTCATTGGAAGGACTGATGCTGGAGCTGAAGCTACAATACTTTGGCCACCTGATGTGAAGAACTGACTCATTGGAAAAGACCCTGATGCTGGGAAAGATTGCCGACAGGAGAAGGGGCCGACAGAGGATAAGATGGTTGGATGGCATCACTGACTCAACAGACAAGAGTTTGAGCAAGCTCCGGGAGTTGGTGATGGACAGGGAAGCTTGGTGTGCTGCAGTCCTTGAGATCACAAAGAGTCAGACATGACTGAGTGACTGAACTGAACTGAGAATAAATAGGGCAGAAAAATGATTCTAAAGAGAATATTATAAAAACAATGTTTCTTGAAATGATGTCTTTTCTAGCTAACATAGAAATAAAAACCCAAAACACTAGCTTATGAAACATACTCAAAACAAAATTTATCACCAGATTATCAATAACCTGAAGATGGTGAGTACTTTGTTGCCTTAAGTCTAATAGGCCATGTGATTTTTCCCAAGGACCCTCTTAAGAACTAGTAGTTTATGCTTTGGTAATATCATATTGAGAACCAGACAGTGTTTTAATAAATGAAGATTCAGTTTTAGATCTATCTCCAGTTAATTTACTCTCCTTCATTTCATCCTCCTAAATATTTCCAGCAAAGCACTTTTGTTGTTTTTCAGTTACTAAGTCATCTCCTACTTTATGACTCCATGGACTGCAGTATGCCAGGTCCTCCACTGTCCTCCACTATCTCCTTGAGTTTGCTCAAATTCATGTCCATGGAGTCGGTGATACTATCTAACCATCTCATCCTTTGCCGCCGCCTTCTCCTCCTGTCCTAAATCTTTTCCAACATCAGAGTCTTTTCAAATAAGTCTTCTCTTTGCATCAGGTGGGCAAAGTATTGGAGTTTCAGCATCAGCATCAGTCCTTCCAATGAATATTCAGGGTTGATTTCCGTTAGGATTGACTGGTTTGATCTCCTTGCAGTCCAACAGATTCTCATGAGTTTTCTCCAACACCATATTTAAAAAGCGTCAATTCTTCAGCTCTCAGCCTTTTTTATGGTCCGATTATCACATTTGTACATGACTACTGGAAAAACTACAGCCTTGACTAGACAAATCTTTGTCAGTAAAGTGATGTCTCTGCTTTTTAATATGCTGTTTAGGTTTGTCTTAGCTTTCCTTCCAAGAAGAAGTGTCTTTGAATTTCATGGCTGCAGTCATCATCCGCAGTAATTTTGGAGTACTAGATAACATAATTAATCTTTCATGACCCAGTTAGAATTTCAAAAAAAGATGTATTTCTTTGATATTTTAGTGGTTAGTTCCTATTTATTGATAGAATACAATAGTTTTATTTTGCATTTATTATAAAATTATTCTCAACACTTTATTGAGTGAGTGAAGTCGCTCAGTCATGTCTGACTCTTTGCAACCCCATGGACTGTAGCCTACCAGGCTCCTCCATCCACGGAAGTTTCCAGGCAAGAGTACTGGAGTGGGTTGCCATTTCCTTCTCTACAGGATCTTCCCGACCCAAGGATTGAACCTAGGTCTCCTGCATTGCAGGCAGATGCTTTACTGTCTGAGCCACGAGGCTAAAATATCAAAATCTATCTCTTACTTAGCACTACAAATTTCTTAGACTTTAGATTCACGTTTACTCTATTGCACCTATTTACCCTAATTTCTCAAAAACCTAATCCAAATAAATAAAAGGATAAAGGGACTCAGATCCAATACACAGCTAATAAACATGCTCTTCCCATGTGTTAATAACATGCAAGAAAAACATTAAGAAAACAAATTATTAGTTTTGTTTTTACAAAACTTAAGCTTCCAGAGGACAAGAATGTCATCTAATGTATATAGAATGTTGTGCGCTGTTGGCAGTTGGATATTAAAATTCAATATTAACAAGTGGAACATAATTTACTGAGCCATTCCAATGCACGAGCAAATGGAAAAGTATTGAATATCTTGGGATTACTGAAATGCACTTTGATTTTATGCAACATCTTGTTAACTTTATCTGTTTTTCATAGCTTTTTTCCATTAGAGGGAGGGAGAAGGGAAAATTGGATCAAGGTCCTGGTTTTTAATATGAAGCATCAACACTATGAAAAAAAATCAAAGAC
Source organism: Budorcas taxicolor (assembly GCF_023091745.1). Classification (NCBI taxonomy): domain Eukaryota; kingdom Metazoa; phylum Chordata; class Mammalia; order Artiodactyla; family Bovidae; genus Budorcas; species Budorcas taxicolor. Next base: position 136,660,679 of record NC_068914.1, on the reverse strand, counting down.
ACATTAATAAACTAAATATTACCTCCCACTGCTCTCTGGCTACCAGGCACACACAGTTCTTTCCACTGGACTCCTAAGAGGGCCTTCAATAAAGTGAAACTGTGAGTTTGACATTTCTCTTGCTCACTGCCAGGAAATTCTAAATTGAGTCCCAGTTGTTTTCCAGATTAATCCACTGGAGAGAACAGAATCTGAACACAGTATTTTACAACTTTTTGAAAATTCATTTAGGCTAAATTTAGGTTTGAATATATGTATATATCCCTAATTATAAAACACTCCTCTTACATCAAGTACACACTAGTAACATGACTGTTAAAAAGACGAGGTAAGCATTTTTAATAGGGAAGAGCAAATTCTCTATAAATAACAGAAACCAAATGTTTATTTAAAAAAACCCAAACACACTATAATTCAAAAACTGGTCTGCTTACAAAAATTCACCTAGTTCCTCTCTGAAAATCATAAAAAGAGAGAAAAACATCTAGTAACAGCTTAGCTGTTTGTGTTACATTTGGGAAGAAAAGAGTACTTTTTATGAAATCTCACTCAATGAAACCTGATGCTTTGTTGGAGTCTTCTTCATTCATATGTCAACCAGGTAAATGTACAACAAGGTAAGTTTTAAAAATCAAAAGATGCTAGCGATTTCCATATTTGCTTTCTGATCTTTTCTAACACATGCTGGGAATGGCTCCCCAAATAAGGTACCTCAACATCCTTCCTAGTGAAGAATGCAGTGGGTTCATTCCTTGGATACGTGCTGCGTCAAGTACATTACACCTGGGCAATTCCTATTGACAGAAATTGAATGGAATTGCACTTCCAGGCTTTTTAAGAGCTTATTTGGTGCTTCACATGAGACTTTATTAAAAATAGCGCAGCTCTCAAAAACCTTTTAAGGCACTGGATGCTTTTTAAAAATCTAATAAATATGGATGGCTGATTAAGGAAATGTATTTTATATACTGTATGTTAATGCTGTTTTTTTCTTATTTTCCATCTTTTTTTCCCCTTTGCCTTTTCTGAGAGCTTCAAGTAATAAACTAACTTTTAAAAACGTCTACTATTATCTATACCACAAATTCTTTCATCTTAGTGGAAACTCCATCCTCCCTTTGCCCTGCTCTAATCATTAAAAACAGTTTCAATGTACTGCATGTGTGCTAAGTCACTTCAGTTGTGTATGATTCTTTGTGACCCTATGGGCCTTGGCCTGCCAAGCTCCTCTGTCCATGGGATTCTCCAGGCAAGAATACTGGAGTGGGTTGCCATGCCCTCCCCCAGGGAATCTTCCTGACCCAGGGATCTAACCCTCATCTCTTATGGCTCCTCCATTGGCAGTCAGATTCTCTACCACTAGTGCTACCAACAAACAAGTCAGATTTATTCTTCCAACAACTTTTCAGGTAGATATTCTTCCCAGTCTAGGGAGTAGGAACTGAGGCTCAGATGATTTAATAATTTGCTCAATGTCACACATTTAGTAGGTGGCAAAGCCAATGCTGACAAATATTCTTCTGGTGCTTATAGTTATTATTGATGTTTGGTCCCTGGTAGCTCAGATGGTAAAGAATCTGCATGCAATGCAGGAGAGACAGGTCCAATCCCTGGGCCAGGAAGATCCGCTGGAGGAGGGTATGGCAACCTACTCCAGTATTCTTGTCTGGAGAATCCCATGGACAGAGGAGCCTGGTGGGCTACAGTCCATAATGTTGCAAAGAGTTGGACAGGATTCAGTGACTAACACACAATAGGGGGAAAGTAATTTTTGTATACTGTGCCTTTCAATCCTGATTTGATTATTTGAGTTTTACATGCTGACTCCAAATTTGGTGCTCTTCCCCTTACATATAATCAAAGCCAACCAATTGAGAATTTTGTGAAGCAACAATCAGGTGACCCAAACAATGGGAATAAATGATAGTAACTCTTACTTAACAGACTTAGTGTTTCTGCAAACAAAGAAAATGTTTCCTCTCTAAACATTGATTCTAGGTGATTCTATATCATTCTCTTTTTCCTGAGCCAATTCCAAGTTTAGGTGTTTATAATGAGAAACTCCTTGGGAAACTATCATTTTCAGAAAAAAAAAAAGTTTTTAATCTTCAACTTAGAATTCTTGGGTAGAAAGTGGAAGAGTCAATAAAGGGATGAGTGGAATGTTTTGAGCACAGTTGCACTGGGGCTCTTGGAAACCTACGTGCATACACTGGGAAGTCTACAAAGGAAGCTCAACCAGGCTCATGGGCAAACCAAGAGTTAGGTTTTCCAGAAGTGAACTTGTCTGGAGGGGTGCTCAGTGTGCAGAAAAATCTGTTTCTCAGTTTTATCATTTATTAAATGATCAACATCTTAAAATATTTAAAGTGAAAGTGCTGGTCGTTCAGTCGTGTGTGACTCTTTGGGACCCCATGGACTGTAGTCCACCAGGCTCCTCTGTCCATGGGATTCTCCAGGCAAAGATGCTGGAGTGGGTTGTCATTTCCTTCTCCAGGGGAGATTCCTGACCCAGGGATTGAACCCAGGTCTCCTGAACTGAGGGCAGATTCTTTACCATTTGAGCCACCAGGGAGCTTGGTAGGTGATAAATCACAGAAAGTGATTATCTTTTAAAAATACACACTCCATGTAGTTCAACATTTTGTAACCTATTAAATTTAATTCAACTTCTAAGTTTAATGTATATTTTCATGCAAAAAAAGTAAGAAAACCAAAGCTTCAATAGAAGTTTGTTCCTGAAAGGAATGGTGCTACTGTGATTTTAGAGGTGCTAGAATACAAACAATTTACATAGAAAAATTTCAGGAGGCATTACAACTGAGAATTTATATTCAATAAAATCTTTTAATAAATAAAATACTTATTTATATGAGGTTCACAATTATTTTAAGTTAACAGAAATTAGTTATAATGTTGTATATGAAATTTGTCAAGCGACTCTCTGTAGGTCATCAGGAAGCAGTTTAAAGGTCCTTTTAGAAAAAGATTTTTTTAGATAGAATTTTTATTTCTGAGGTGGGATGGTCTCATGTAGTTGTAGAATTCATAGCTCTCATCTCTTTGGTTATATCCATGGGATAAAAGGATGACTTCTACATCTTCTGACAGCAGACTCTATTAAATGCTTACCGTCTCACATAAGGACCGATTGTTTAAGGCAGGATGGTAATATAATCTTTGGAAGACTGGGTCTTATTATCTATTTTAAAGCAGTCTCTTGAAAATTATTTTGGTCAATTCTTTGTCCTTACTACATCATCGACTAAAAGAATAAAGTCCTTCTTCCCTATATGTTTCTTGATCTATGAAGGCATATATGAATATATGACTGATTATTTAGTTAGAAAAATAAACCAAACCATGTCCCAACAAACAGATAATTCATTTTTATGCTTAGTAAAACTGAATTGTATTAGTTGTTTTTACTTCTTGTTTTTCATGATATTATCCTCTTAAAAGAATGACCACTAAGAAAAACAAAGTAAGTCAACTATGTCTCATCAGAAAAATTTCTTCTGCTATGACTTTTTTCTTTCTTTTTATGCCTTATTAACACAAGTCATACAGAGAGATATTCTGAATTTGTGAAAAAACCTGAATTATGGAATATTTTCAGACAAGACATGCATCAGGAAGCCATGGTACTCTCTAGAAAGGATAAATGAATGGGAATGTGTGTGTGTGGCTTCCCAGATGGCTTAGTGGTAAAGAATCCTCATGCCAAAGCAGGAAACACAAGAGACATGGGTTCAGTCCCTGGATAGAGAAGATCCCTTAGAGAAGGGAACAGGAACTTGCTCCAGTATTCTTGCTTGCAAAATCCCATGGTCAGAGAGGAGCCTAGTGGGCTACAGTTCATGGGGTCCCAAAAACTCAGACATGACTGAGCATGCTCATATATACATATATATGTACATATTAATACATAATTTTATCAGGTACACTAGAAAAATGAAACTAGCAGAAAACACTGCATTTATGCAAGTTTCTACATTGAGAAACTTATGAAGATTATTTTTAAGACATGACAATTCTCGATGTTTCTATTACTATTAATTATCTGGCTGTTTCTTTATTATGTGTCACTCAGCCATGTCTGACTCTTTGCGACCCCATTGACTATAGCTCTCCATGCTCCTCTGTCCATGAACTTCTCCAGGCAAAAATATTGAAGTGGGTTGCCATTCCTTTCTTCAGCAGATCCGCTTATTCTACTTAGTAAACACCACCAGCACCAAATTTATAGGAAAAAAATCATAGAAGAGAAAAAGGAAATGTTTTATTTTTTCCCAGTAATTGTAAAATAAGAAGAAACAGTTTTAATTTTATGACTACCTTAATTCGGATTTCAGAAAATTATTACTTCATTCCAACATAGATTTAAAGCAGTTAGCCAAAAATTGCTTGTAAATATGTTGTGAACTAAACACTCTTTTGAAAATGTGATCTAAAGTATAGGTAAAAAGAATTTGGAAATATCATGTTTTTCTGAGTTATCATTTTTTCTGTAAATCTGTGCTTTTATATATATATTATATATATATATATAATATATATATATGTATAATCTCATTAATTCCAGTCAGTTACTCAGCAAGATGAACTTCTGAATTCTCATTTTATAGTCAGGTAAACTGAGGCTCAGATAAAATAAAGTATTTACAAACATTAAAATTTTTGTAAAAGATCACTGATATATTAAGTGGTAGAATGAGAATTTGGAAAAGTTTTTGGAAAATAGAGATGAGAATCCATTTAATGAGCTAAATAGAATTGATGGTGTTTCAAATAAGTAGAACTTAAAAATTATTTACAGATGGCAAAAGTTCTTATGAATCTCCAAAATGTTCACTTAAGACTTTTCAGTCAGAAGCTTTCCTAACTATAGTTGACAAAATGATCATTAGAGATATGATAATATTATTGAAGTGAAGTGAAATCGCTCAGTTGTGTCTGACTCTTTGTGACCCCATGGACTGTAGCCTCCCAGGCTCCTCCATCCGTGGGATTTTCCAGGCACGAATACTGGAATGGGTTGCCATTTCCTTCTCTAGGAGAGCTTCCTGACCTAAGGATTGAACCCAGGTCTCCCACATTATAGGCAGACACTTTACCATCTGAGCCACCAGGGAAGTCTATTATTAATGAAATATAAACTACTAATTATATAGTTCCAGATGGTCAATTAGTTTCCCATTGACTGTAACTGAACAATTCACCATTAAATGTGAAATCAGAATTTTAGATTCTAGCTATCTTCCTAGTGTTGAATTATGGTAATGACAATATTGTAGACTGTGCTCACTACCTTGATTTATACATCCTTTATTATTTAACTAAAATTAATATTTAAAAAGACAACAAGGTGTTCTATGAAATATTCAAAGAAGAATTAAAACCATTCTTTTCAAACTCTTCCAAAAAATAAAAGAGAAGGGAACTCTTCCAACTTATTTTACATGGCCATCATTACCCTGAGAACAAAACCAGACAAAGAAGCCAAAGAAAAGAAAGAAAATTACTGGCCAATTTCCCTGATGAACATAGGTATAAAACACTCAACAAAATATTACCAAACCAAACTTAACAATACATTAAAATGATCATATACCACGATTGAGTGGGATTTATTCCAGGGGTGCAGAGCTGGTTCAACATCAACAAAATCAGCCAATGTGATACATCACTTTAACAAACTGAAGGATAAAAATTATATGATCATCTCAATAGATGCAGAAAAAGCATTTGACAAAATGCAATTTCCATTCATAAATGAATGAAACTCAACAAGACGGGTATATAGGTAGCATATCTCAACGTGATAAAGGCCATATATAATAAGCCCACAGATAATATTGTGCTCAATGGTGAGATGTTGAAAGCATTTCCTCTAAGATCAAGACAAGAATGTCCAGTCTAGCCACTTTTACTCAACATAGTTTTGGAAGTTCTAGCCAGAAAAATTAGGCAAAGGAAAGCAATAAAATATTTTTGTTTCTTCCAAATTGGAAAGAAAGAAGCAAAACTGTCACTATGTGTAAAAGATGTAATATTTATATATGGAAAATCAAAAGATTGCATAATAAACTGTTAGAACTAATAAATTCAATAATGTTGTAGAATGAAAAAAATACAAAAAAATCTGTTATGTTTTTATACACTAACATGAACTATCTGAAAGAGAAGTGAACAAAACAACCCCATTTACAATGGCATCAAAAGGATAAAATACTTTGGAATAAATTTAACCAAAGTGAAACACCTGTATACTGAAAATAATAATGCATCAAGAAAAGGAATTGAAGATGACAGAAAAATGAAAAATATTATATGTTCATAAATTGGAAAATCAAATATTATTAAAATGTCCATACTACCCAAAGCAATTCACGGATTCAGTGCAATTTCCATCAAAATCCTAATGTCATTTTTCACAGAAATAGAACAAACAATGCTAACATTTACGTGGGAATGTAAAAGGCTCTAAATAGCCAAAGCAAAGAAGAACAAAGAAAAACAAAGCTGGAAGCATCACACTCGCAGATTTCAAACTCCACTACAAAGTTATAGTAATTAAAACAGTATGGTATTAGCATAAAAACAGACATATTGATCAACGGAATAGAATAGAGAGCCCAGAAATAAACCCATGCACATATGGTCAATTAATTTACAACAAAAGCAAAGAATATACAACAAAGAAAGAATAATCTCTTGTATAAATGGTGTTGCAAAAACTGGAGAGCCACATACAAAAGAATAAAATTGAACCACCATCTTATTCCATACAAAAAAATTAACCCAACCTGAATTAAAGACTAAATGATAAAACTCTTAGAAGAAGACAGTGGCAGTAAGTTTGTTGACATAGGTCTTGGCAATGATTTTTTTGAATCTATTACCAAAAATTAAAAGCAACAAAAGCAAAATTTAAAAAGTGGGATTTCAGCAAACTAAAAAGCTCTACAGCAAAGGAAATCATAAACAACATGGAAAGGCAACATATGGAATGGGAAAAAATATTTGGAAACCATATCTAATAGGGGATTAATAGCAAAAGCACATGAAGAAAATATATAACTCAATAGCTAAAACATCTAATAAAAAAATTGGCAAAAGATCTGAATAGACACTTTTTCAAACAAGACGTACAGATGACCAACAGGTACATGAAAAGATGTTCAACATCACTAATCATCAGGGAAACACAAATCAAAATCACAATGAAATACTACCTCACCCTTGTTATAATGGTTATCATCCACAAAACAAGAAATAGCAAATGTTGGCAAGGTTGTGGAGAAGAGTTTACTATATTGCACTGCTTGTGGGAGTGTAAATTAGTGCAGCCACTATGGAAAATGGGATTCCCTGATGGTTCAGTGGTAAAGAATCCACCTGCCAATGCAGGAGATGTGGGTTTGATCCCAGGGTCAGGAAAATCCCTTGGAGAAGAAAATGGTAACCTACTCCAGTATTCTTTCCTGGAAAATCCCAGGGACAGAGGAGCCTTCTGGGCTATAGTTCACGGGGTCATGAAGAGTCGGACATGACTCAGTAACTAAAACAACTGTGAAAAACAGTATGGAGATTGCTCAGAAAATTAAAAATAGAACTACAATATGATCCAGTAATTCTACTTCTAGGTTTTTTATCTAGGATAAAAGGGAAACAAAAGTACTAACTCAAAAGATATATATACCCCCATGTTCATGGAAGCACTATTTACAATAGCCAAAATGTGAAGGCAACCTAAGTGTCCACTGGTGGATGAATGGATAAAGAAACTGTACACAAGCATACCTCAGCGATATCATGAGTTCACATCCAGACCACCACAATACAGTGAACACTGCAATAAAATGAGCCATAGGAATTTTCCATTTCTCATTGTACATAAAAGTTATGTTTACACATTTCTGTAGTCTATTCAGTATTTCATAGTATTATGTCTTTTAAAAAGTGCATACCTTAAAAAATAATGTTACCAAAGAAATAGTGCTGATAGATTTGCTTGATGCAAGATTGCCAGCAACATGCACTGTGCAAAAAATGCAGTATCTTAGAAACACAGTGAAAGGAGGAATATATACACATGTATATGTGTGTATATATGAAGGAATATTATTTAACAATAAAAAATAGAATCTTGTCATTCTAGACAACATGGATGGACCTTATGGACATTATGCTAAAAGAAACAATTTGGACAGAGAAAGGCAAACACCATATGGCCTTTCTTATATGAGAAATCTAAAATAAACAAATAAATAAATAAATCATCATCATAGATACTGAAAACAGATTAGTGGCTGCCAGAGGTGAGTATTTAGTTATGGATATAGAAATGCATGAAGATCAAAGTGTAAAAACATAAAGTAAAATATTTAAAAAACAGGCAACAAGAGAAACTTTAAATTTTGAGTAGAGAGAAAAAATTTGGTCGTTAGTCCCTTGGAATTCATTTGTATGGTCAAAGAGTTGAAAGCTTTCTTGATGTTATTCTTTTAATCCATGTACTAATTAAGAGCCCATGTCTTTCCTAATGGTTCAGCTTAGCAATCATGGCCAGTTGAAGTTAAAAATGTTTAATGATTATATTAAATTTTTGATAAGACAAAATAACACTTTGGGTAAGTCAATGTTATGATGAAGGAATATACTTCATTACATTTTTAAGTATTAATTTTTTTTCATTGTTATTTGGGAGTTGGAATGAAACATACAAATAAGACATGAAGGTGAAGAAAGACAGTTTGAATTTTTACTTTTCTATAAGGATGTATAATGAAAAAGTACAAAATTTTTTGATTGAACAGCAGAAAGTCACCTGGCTATTCTCACATTGTACTAGTTTCTAGGACAATGTGTTTTCATGAGTAGTTCAGTTCAGTTCAGTCACTCAGTCATGTCTGACTTTTTGCCACTCCATGAACCGCAGCACGCCAGGCCTCCCTGTCCATCACCAACTCCTGGAGTTTACCCAAACCCATGTCCATTGAGTCGGTAATGCCACCCAACCATCTCATCCTCTGTCATCCACTTCTCCTCCTGCCCTCAATCTTCCCAGCATTAGGGCCTTTTCCAATGAGTCAGCTCTTTGCATGAGGTGGCCAAAGTATTGGAGTTTCAGCTTCAACATCAGTCGTTCCAAAGAACACCCAGGACTGATGTTCTTTAGGATGGGCTGGTTGGCTCTCCTTGCAGTCCAAGGGACTCTCAAGAGTATTCTCCAGCACCACAGTTCAAAAACAAGCTTTGATGCTGTAAAGAGCAATATTGCATAGGAACCTGGAATGTTAGGTCCATGAATCAAGGCAAATTGCAAGTGGTCAAACAGGAGATGACAAGAGTGAACATTGACATTCTAAGAATCAGAGAACTAAGATGGACTGGAATGGGCGGATTTAACTCAGATGACTAGTATATCTACTACTGTGGGTAGCAATCCCTTAGAAGAAATGGAGTAGCCACTATAGTACACAAAAGAGTCCAAAATGCAGTACTTGGATGCAGTCTCAAAAACGACAGAATGATCTGTTCATTTCCAAGGCAAACCATTCAATATCACATTAATCCAAGTCTATGCCCCAACCAATAATGCTGAAGAAGCTGAAGTCGAACAGTTCTATGAAGGCCTACAAGACCTTCTAGAACTAAAACCCAAAAAAGATGTCCTTTTCATTATAGGGGACTGGAATGCAAAAGTAGGAAGTCAAGAAACACCTGGAGTAACAGGGAAATTTGGCCTTGGAGTACAGAATGAAGCAGGGCAAAGGCTAATAGAGTTTTGCCAAGAGAACATACTGGTCATAGCAAACACCCTCTTCCAACAATGCAAGAGATGACTACACATGGACATCACCAGATGGTTGACACCAAAATCAGATTGATTATATTCTTTGGAATCAAAGATGGAGAAGCTCTATATTGTCAGCAAAACCAAGACTGGGAGCTGACTGTGGCTCAGATCATGAACTCCTTATTGCCAAATTCAGACTTAAATTGAAGAAAGTGGGGAAAACCACTAGACCATTCAGGTATGACCTAAATCAAATCCCTTATGACTATACAGTGGAAGTGAGAAATAGGTTTAAGGGACTAGATCTGTTAGAGTGCTTGATGAACTATAGACAGAGGTTTGTGACATTGCAGACAGGAATCAAGAACATCTCAAAGAAAAAGAAATGCAAAAAAGCGAAATGGCTGTCTGAGGAGGCCTTACAAATAGCTGTGAAAAGAAGGGAAGTGAAAAGCAAAGGAGAAAAGGAAAGAGACACCCATTTGAATGCAGAGTTCCAAAGTATAGCAAGGAGAGATAAGAAAGCCTTCCTCAGCTATCAATGCAAAGAAATAGAGGAAAACAATAGAATGGGAAAGACTAGAGATCTCTTCATGAGTAGAGATGAGGTTATAATGATTTACTTGGAATTTTATTTCCATATCCATACAACACTGTAGTTAACATTGAGTTACAGGATCAACCCTTCCTAAACTGATATTATTTCCCATTCCAACTGTCTGCAAATCTATGTATCCCCACTGTTGCTTTCAGTTCTTATTAACCCTTTTATAAGGGGCTTCCCAGGAGGCATTAATGGTAAAGAACTCATCTGCTATTGCAGAGGACACAAGAGACATGGGTTTGTTCCCTGAATCAGGAAGATCCCCTGGAGAAGGAAATGGCAATCCACTCCAGTATTATTGCCTGGAAAATTCCATGGACAGAGGAGCCAGTCAGGCTACAGTCCACGGGATCACAAAGAGTTGGACATGACTGAGCACCTTTTTTAACCTTAGCATCATCCTGCTTTGCCTTTGCACAACTGTTAGAGATTCTCTTAGAAAAGTCAGGAACTGCCTTGTGCAAATACATTAATGAACGCTCAATCATTACAGAAAAAAATTCACTCCTCCCGGCATGATAATCATAGCTCTCTGTGATCTGAGCTCAAACCATATTTCCCTCTGCACCCTCTAAAAAGATTATTAACTGATACCCGATGCACTCTTCCCTCCCTCTAAAATAACACCCCTTTCCCATCATAAAGTGAAGTGGCTCAGTCATGTCTGACTCTTTGCCACCCCATGGATTGTAGCCTACCAGCCTCCTCTGTCCATGGGATTTTCCAGGCAATAGTACTGGAGTGGATTGCCATTTCCTTCTCCAGGGGATCTTTCTGACCCAGGGATCGAACCTGGGTCTCCTGCATTGTAGACAGACGCTTTACACCTGAGCCACCAGAGAAGTCCTTCCCATCATAGCTATCCATAAAAATATTTATCTTCTAAAATCTGTTTCAGAGTTTACCATGGTCATGCAACCTTCTTCAATATCTCTCTGTCACTCAATATTTGGAATTTATCTTCCTGCTGTTGAGTTCCCCAACATTCAGTTCAGTTCAGTTCAGTTCGGTCGCTCAGTCGTGTCTGACTCTTTGCGACCCCATGAATCACAGCATGCCGGGCCTCCCTGTCCATCACCAACTCCCAGAGTTTACTCAGACTCACGTCCATCGAGTCAGTCATGCCATCCAGCCATCTCATCCTCTGTTGTCCCCTTCTCCTCCTGCCCCCAATTCCTCCCAGCATCAGAGTCTTTTCCAATGAGTCAACTCTTCACATGAGGTGGCCAGAGTACTGGAGCTTCAGCTTTAGCATCATTCCTTCCAAAGAAATCCCAGGGCTGATCTCCTTCAGAATGGACTGGTTGGATTTCCTTGCAGTCCAAGGGACTCTCAAGAGTCTTCTCCAACACCACAGTTCAAAAGCACCAACATTACTGCTTCTTAATCCAATGATTTAGCTTTTGTATTTATTACTGGACTTCCTACTTCAACCACTAGACTTGAAGTTTCTTGAGGATAAGATCTATGTCTTATCATTCCTTCTATCCTTTGGAATATCTAGCAAATGAGAGTAAATGTTACATTTTAGCAAGTTGTTTCAAATTCTACAATTTAATTTAAATTATGTAATTATTTGATTGGCATTTTGCTAAACTGATTCATTTTTGATAGGCTTTTAAAATACAATTTTCATGATACATTTTGAGAAAATATCAGCCTGTGAGGTATTAATACTTTTTCTCAAATACTGAATTTTTTCCAATGAAAATATCATTTCTACTGTCCACAAAAAAATATGGAATATAATTATACACTAATGGTTGCCAGTGCATTAACATATTCTATAAAGTCCTTTTTTCAATATTATATTCACTCATTCAACAATCAGTGCAGAATTTTGAGCTGTTTTCACATGGGGAAATAAATGAAATAGAAACACTGTTTCAGGGACTCGTTTCTCCAATAACTTCTGTTTGGGATCTTGTATTTCAGAAGATTTTTACAGAATCCAAAAAATAAAACATTATATAAAAATGAATGATAGATAACTGGGCTCCTGGGCTATATCTTCTTTTTCTCTCTTGTGCGTCTTCTGCCTTCTGTGGATGTTTGTATGAGAGACCAACAGTTTTAAATATAGGAGAGGCTTATTTATTTTATAGGTGGACTGCTATGAAAAGGTGACTATCTCGGAAGGAGTTTTCTAGTAAAGAGAGGAGGAGTGGCATCAAAATGCCACTGGAAGTGGAAGGAAGGGAAAAGTAGGCAGGGATATTATGAGTGAATTAAAAGAGTATCCCTGATGCCTATGCAAAATACGCTTGACACTGACTCAGAGTGACCCATTAGATTCCATGTGGTTTAGAATTAGATTGGATTCTTTTTTGTCATCTACCAAATTTACATATCTTTCTAGTCTCTCTGGTCATAGTAAAAGGCTTTTTGAAGAAAACAAACTAAAGTTGAGTGCATAAATTTCAAGACTGTAAAGGGTCATTGAATACTATCAAATGTATTCTAGTTTTTACAGATGGCAACTTTACAAAATGTATTCTAGTTTTTACAGAGGGTGAGTTTTTACAGAGTGTGTTTACATCAGCAACCTTGACTTTGAACAAAATTTAGAATTAATTATTTTTTTAAAATACTGACTTTTTAGGAAATGAAGTGGCAATCACCAGGCAACATAATGAGTTAAATTAAAATGTCATGGTACACTACTATCCCCTTTTATTATAGTATTACCACACAGAGAGAAAAACATTGAGGTGTATCTTTAAGGACCCAGGCTCTCTTGAGCCATCCACTTTGTCATTTTATGATCTTTGTCTTTGGACTTTTTCTTGTGGGAAGTAAGATGATTATTGCAGAAAAAGTCCTGGAGCCTCTCTTCTGGGAGCATTTTCTTTTCATTAGGAAATTTCTTTCTCAGAAGTCCCAAGCAAATTCTCCTTTAGGTCTTTTAACCTGGCTCATGCTCTAGCTCCAAAACAGTACTGGGAATATGAAAATCTGGAAGGAGAAGACTCTTGAGAGACCCTTGGACTGCAAGGAGATCAAACCAGTTCATCCTAAAGGAAATCAACCCTGAATATTCATTGGAAGGACTGATGCTGAAGCTGAAGCTCCAATACTTTGGCCACCTGATGCAAAGAGTTGACTCATTAGGAAGGACCCTGATGTTGGGAAAGATTGAGGGCAGGAGAAGAAGTGGGCAGCAGAGGATGAGATGGTTAGGTGGCATCACTGACTCAATGGACATGAATTTAAGAACTCTGGGAAATAGTGGAGGACAGAGGAGACTGTCATGCTTCAGGCTACGGGGTTGTGAAAAGTTGGACACAACTTAGTGACTGAAGAACAGCTACAAAGGAAGGTGGGCTCTGCCAGCAAGGAAGAAGGAAAGGTAACAGTTGTATTAATAGAACAATGCTAGTTGGGGTCACGAAGAGTCGAACACCACTGAGCGATTTCACTTTCACGCCTTGGAGAAGGGAATGGCAACCCACTCCAGTGTTCTGTCCTGGAGAATCCCAGGGACGGGGGAGCCTGGTGGGCTGCCGTCTATGGGGTCGTACAGAGTCGAACATGACTGAGCGACTTAGCAGCAGCAGCAGCAGCAGTTGCTGTGACAAACAAACAATGTCCAGTGTCTCACACAGGAGAGAAGTTTGTTTCTTGCTTGGGCAGAATTCAAAAGAATTATGAGAGCTCAGTTCTTTTTTCAGTTACAGAGAACTAGGCTTCTTCTGTCATCTCATCTAAGTACAACAAATGACTTTTACCTTCACTGTGCTCATGTCCATCAAGTTAGCTGAAGGGGAAAGAGAATGGGCAAGAATATCTCCTTCTTTAACCTGGCAATCATGTGTACCACATGCAAATTCATTCCATTGATAAGAGGTAGTCATTTGCCTTGTTTACTCTCCACTTAGATGGAAAAGGTTTGAGAAATATAAGACCTGACTAAGCTGAACTTTTAGGCAGCAATGACATTGTGAACAAGAAAGGAATATGTGAGTAGGATAATCAAATAGTTTGATGGTGGAATGATTGCATTTTAAGAGTTCTGATTATGAATACATTATCACCCCAGAGGGATATCTCTAACAGGAAATCACAGGGTATAGCAGCATTTTTACTAATGACTTGTTTGAGGATATATGATGAAATGTTAATCAAATTTTTAGGTATCTTCAAGTTGAGAGGGAAATCTAACATATTTGTTGAAAGCTCCAGAATCCCACTCCAAGTCTTAAGATAGGAATAAGGGATAAAATTGAGAATAAAATTTCTAGAAATAAATACAAACTCCTATAGTTAGGTCAACATATTCAGTAGTACAATTTAATTGGGCAAATATTTATTTACTTCTGATTATATTCAGGGCATTGTGCTAGGCCAAGCAAGGAATATAGAAAATAAAGGTTAATAAGGAAAATTAAGAAACTTAATTGCTTCTGGAGTGTATGACCAAGATGATGGGTGAATCTAAAATAAATCTTATGTATTCACTCATTTATTCATTAATTTATAACTGAGTTTCCATTGTTTTCCCTTCAGGGACATAGGGTACATGTATAAATGGTTATGATAGAGGGTAGAACATGAGAAATGCTTTTTAAAATGCTGATAAAATTCATGGAGTGAAAGAAAAGACATTTCTTCCAGCCAAAAGAATAAGGAAAAGATTTGAAGAGCAGAAGTTAATCTGAGTTACTTTAAGATAGATAGACTAGGATATAGTCAAAAGAAAAAAGGTGGGATTATATTTCAAGAAGGAAGACAAAAACTGTAAAACAGAGATATCAGGAGACTTAGAAACTCTGTTTAGCTGAAGTTTGAGTTGCATGAAAAAAACAGGTAAAAAATAGAACAGGCCATTAAGTTCAGTTCAGTTCATTTCAGTTCAGTCCCTCAGTCGTGTCTGACTCTTTGTGACCCCATGAATCGCAGCACGCCAGGCTTCCCTGTGCATCACCAACTCCTGGAGTTCACCCAAACTCATGTCCATCGAGTCGGTGATGCCATCCAGTCATCTCACCCTCTGTCGTCCCCTTCTCCTCCTGCCCCCAATCCCTCCCAGCATCAGAGTCTTTTCTAATGGGTCAACTCTTCGCATGAGGTGGCCAAAGTATTGGAGTTTCAGCTTTAGCATCATTCTTTCCAAAGAACACCCAGGACTGATCTCCTTTAGAATGGACTGGTTGGGTCTCCTTGCAGTCCAACGGACTCTCCAGAGTCTTCTCCAACACCACAGTCAAAAGGCATCAATTCTTCGGCTCTCAGCTTTCTTCACAGTCCAACTCTCACATCCGTACATGACCACTGGAAAAACCATAGCCTTGACTAGACAGACCTTTGTTGGCAAAGTAATGTCTCTGCTTTTGAATATGCTAGCTAGGTTGGTCATAACTTTTCTTCCAAGGAGTAAGCATCTTTTAATTTCATGGCTGCAATCACCATCTGCACTGATTTTGGAGCCCCCCAAAATAAAGTCTGATACTGTTTCCACTGTTTCCCAATCTATGTCCCATTTTGAGATAAAATTGTATGTGATCATTAATGTTGAATTAATTTTTGGGGGGAGGTAAGCAAACAGCAAATACTTATTACATTTTTACTATTCATACATTAGAGGCTATAAAAGTCATAGAGGTTTTACATGTGTGCATATGAGAAATGGTAAACAACAACAGCAACAGAAAACTTGGAGATAGTTAACTCATACAAAAGAAAATAATGATGTGAAGGACTATTATGATGAAGAAGGATTAATGTAACATCATTCTTTCTTCATCTCTTTTCAAAACCTCATACACCATTTTGTACCCTGAATGAGGGCAAAGAGTTAGAAATTGCAGGAAGGCTATTTTTGAGGGGAGATTGTTTGGAGAGGCATCTGCTTATCAACAAAACTCCCTTAAAATAATAAACCAAATGTGAGAGTGTTTAAATCTAAGTCTGTGACCATTTTCCAGGACAATGTAGGAGGGTGATCAAAAGGTCTTCTGGAAGTTGAAATGGAATTTCTAAGGTCTCTGCTCCAACCTAGAAGCAATATGATATCATAAAATATTGGAACATTCTTCATTTTTCTCCCTATTTATAAAAAAGAGAAATCATCCTCTGAAAGTATTCACTTAAAATGTACGATTTATTCTATCCAAAATGATTGATTGAATACGAGCTGTCAGTTGAGACAATATTCTGTAAAGAGTTAACTGGAAGAGAAAAGAAAACCTTTACCAAGTTCTACCTTTAGTCTTTTTACATAACCAATAAAAAAAAATTACAAAGTAAAGCAGAAATGTGATAATTAAACCTAAGCTATACATATACAGGACATTTATAGAATGGAAAACTAGTAAATTATCATTTTTATGAGTTTTTTTAAGGGACCAATATTTGGAATCATTTCATTGTGCCACAATCATTTAAATTCTATGGATACTTAAGTGAAAAGAGGTCATTCACTATTGCTCCAAATCAATATAAGCTTTAAGCAGTTTCTAAATAGTTGTCCTACAACAGGCTCATGCCTGTCATACTAAGTCTCAATTTTCATTGTGTTATAACTGGCACACATCTTGACTATCAGATATTATTCTCCTAAACTTGCCAACATAAACTCTCCAGTCATATCAATGCTGCCCATTATTCATGCTAATTCTCCTTTTGTCTCTGAACATTTTCTTGGAATGTGATTAGTCACTCAGTCATGTCCAACTCTTTGCGACCCCATGGATTGTAGCCCACCAGGCTCCTCTGTCTGTGGGGATTCTCCAGGAAAGAATACTGGAATGGGTTGCCATGCCCTCCCTTCCTCCAGGGGATCTTCCCAACCCAGGGATTGAACCCAGATCTCCTGCATGGCAGGTGGATTCTTTACTGTCTGAACCACCAGGGAAGCCCATATTCTCCCTCTTATTTCCTAACTTTAGAATCTGTAAATTTTCCTGAAGTCTTCCTAATTAGTCTAGCCTGTGTCAGCTCCATTCTTCACTGACCTTGACATAGTAATTATTGTCTATACATTACATCTGTAATTATTGTCTACATGTTACATCTTGATATTTAGTCATATCTAAATTTAAGAAAGTTTTTATTTGTTCAATATTGGCTTTTTCTTCCCAGTCAGAATATATGTTCCACCGTCAGATGACACGTCATCCATCAATTCTGCATTCCCTGGAATATGTAGAATGGTACTAGGAAATAAGGTTTCCCAGGTGTCTCAGTGGTAAAGAATCTGCCTGCCAATATAGGAAATGAGGATTTGATCCCTAGGTCAGAAAGCTTCCCTAGAGGAGGGGATGGCAACCCACCCTAGTATTATTGCCCGGAAAATCCCATGGACAGAAGAGTTTGGCAGGCTACAGTCCATGGGGTTGCAAAGAGTCAGACGTGACTTAGCAACTGAACAGGCATGCCTGAAGAATTAAGTGAATGTTCTAAGAATATTTATGAAGTAGTTAGTTTGCATTGAGTTAAATAAGATCTCTCATATTTTTATTTTACTTTGGAAATATTGTCATTACACAATAATTTTTATTTTATATATTCTTATTGAACTATTATTGACATAAATTTAAGCAAACTCCAGGAGATAGTGGAGGACTGAGGAGTCTGGTGGGCTATAGTCCATGGGGTCACAAAGAGTCAGAATGACATAGAGACTGAACAGCAATAACAATTGAACTTTAGCAAAAATTTAAGATTTTATTTCTTATAACTTTGTTCCTTTTTCACCTTTATTTATATCTATCTGCCTTTATCTGCTATCATTGTCTGTTATCTTCCTCCATGTTTCTTCTTCAGGGAACTTCCTCATAGAAGAGTAGGTTATGGTCAAAAAGAAAGAGGGGAGGGAAATTTTCAAAAAGGAGTATGAGGTATAATAAAATAAATCTGCAAAATAAGTCATTTTTTAATTGTTAAAAATAGTAACATGCTTACTCATTCTACCTACAATCATGAAAACTATGAAAGTTTTTATGTGTTTGTGTATATACTGGGGGTGGAGGATCTAAAAACAGAACATAAAACTTTTTGCTCAGGTTATACCAGATAAAAAATTTTTTAATCATATAATGTAAATCAATAATTTGGATATATGTATACACATCACTGATTCAGAAACTAACACAACATTGTAAAGCAATCATATTCCAATTTAAAAAACTAAAAAAAAAAATAATAATTTGGCTCTCATTTTTGAAATTAAACTTCCATGAATTTAACCTTGCTGTCATTACATCATTGCTATTTCAAACTCCATTGAATGGGAGTTCACTGGAAACTAGAGCAGCATCTTAATCACCTTGTTTCCAGAGTAAAATAAGTGGTAAAGAACATGCCAATGCAGGAGATGCAGGTTCAATCCCTGGGTCAAGAAGATCCCTTGGAGAAGGAAATGACAACCTACTCCAGTATTCCTGCCTGGGAAAACCAATGGACAGAGTAGCCTGGCAGGCTACAGTCCAAGGGGCAGCAAAACAGTTGGAAATGACTTAGCGACTAAACAACAATAAAAATGTATAATAGATCCTCAGAATAGATATTTGCTGTGTGAGTAGAGTTCATTTTTGCTACCACTGTTCTATTTATTGATTTTCTATATTACATTCTCTTCTTCTATTGATTATTTAGCTTTCTACTATTGGTTTTTTATTTGCTTCCCTATCAGGGAAAACAAAACCACCTTGTACAAAGGTTTTGTGACTACTTAAAAATCAGATTTCTAGGTTTTTCTTTGTAAATTTCTTCTATTTATAGTATCTGACCAGATTGGGAATTTCCTGAGGACAGTATGTGTCTCATTTACTGTTGCATTTCCCGTTCCTAGTTCAGTACCAGGCATAGAGAAGGAACTACCCAACAATGGAGAATGAAATAAAGTCTCCATTTTCTCAGTGTTATCACTGAGAATGATAATCAATAGTATCAACTGTTTTACAGTCTGATATGGCTGAGAGTGTTACCTAAAATTTTATAATACTATGGGAAGAACTCTGGACTCTGAAAGGATTTGGGGTTAAAATCCTGGCTCTGACACTAGAAGTTATGTGACATTGACTGAGTTAGCAAACATCTTTTGCCTTGAAAGTCAAAGTGAAGTCGCTCAGTCCTGTCCGACTCTTTGTGACCCCATGGACTGTACCCTACCAGGCTCCTCTATCCATGGGATTTTCTAGGCAAGAATACTGGAGTGGATTGCCATTTCCTTCTCCAGGGGATCTTCCCAACCCGGGGATGGAACCCAGGTCCCCGGCATTGCGGGGAGATGCTTTACCATCTGAGCCACCAGGAAATCCCTGGTGGGGTCTTTTGTCTTAATTTCTTCAATTGTAAAATAAGATTAATAAAAGCAAAACTGAGAAAGGAGTACAGCAAGGCTGTATATTGTCAACCTGCTTATTTAACTTACATGCAGAGTACATCATGAGAAATGCAGGCTTAATGAGTTACAAGGTGGAATCAAGATTGCCAGGAGAAATATCAACAATCTCAGA
Source organism: Budorcas taxicolor (assembly GCF_023091745.1). Classification (NCBI taxonomy): domain Eukaryota; kingdom Metazoa; phylum Chordata; class Mammalia; order Artiodactyla; family Bovidae; genus Budorcas; species Budorcas taxicolor. The sequence goes on along the minus strand of NC_068914.1, from coordinate 136,640,812 downwards.
TATGCAGATACCATTCTAATGGCTGAAAGTGAACAGGAACTAAAGAGTCTCTTGATGAGGGTGAAAGAGGAGAGTGAAAAAGCTGGCTTAAGATTCAACATTCAAAAAACTAAGAAAGTGATATATGGTCCCATTTCTTTATGGCAAATACACGGGGGAAAAGTAGAAATGGTGACAGATTTTATTTTCTTGGACTCCAAAATCATTGTGAACAATCACTGCAGCCAGGAAATTAATAGACTTTTGCCTTTTGGAAGAAAAACTATGACAAACCTAGACAGCATATTAAAAAACAGAGACATCACTTTGCTGACAAAGGTCCATATAGTCAACGCTATGGTTGCATGGAAAAGAAATGCAAAAAAGCAAAATGGCTGTCTGGGGAGGCCTTACAAATAGCTATGAAAAGAAGAGAGGTGAAAAGCAAAGGAGAAAAGGAAAGATATAAGCATCTGAATGCAGAGTTCCAGAGAATAGCAAGAAGAGATAAGAAAGCCTTCTTCAGCGATCAGTGCAAAGAAATAGAGGAAAACAACAGAATGGGAAAGACTAGAGATCTCTTCAAGAAAATTAGAGATACCAAGGGAATATTTCAAGCAAAGATGGGCTCGATAAAGGCAGAAATGGTATGGACCTAACAGAAGCAGAAGATATTAAGAAGAGGTGGCAAGAATACATGGAAGAACTGTACAAAAAAGATCTTCATGACCCAGATAATCATGATGATGTGATCACTCATCTAGAGCCAGACATCTTGGAAAGTGAAGTCGAGTGGGCCTTAGAAAGCATCACTATGAACAAAGCTAGGGGAGGTGATGGAATTCCAGTTGAGCTATTTCAAATCCTGAAAGATGATGCTGTGAAAGTGCTGCACTCAATATGCCAACAAATTTGGAAAACTCAGCAGTGGCCACAGGACTGGAAAAGCTCAGTTTTCATTCCAATCCCAAAGAAAGGCAATGCCAAAGAATGCTCAAACTACCACACAATTGCACTCATCTCACAGGCTAGTAAAGTAATGCTCAAAATTCTCCAAGACAGGCTACAGCAATACGTGAACCGTGAACTTCCAGATGTTCAAGCAGGTTTTAGAAAGGGCAGAGAAACCAGAGATCAAATTGCCAACATCCGCTGGATCATGGAAAAAGCAAAAGAGTTCCAGAAAAAACATCTATTTCTGCTTTATTGACTATGATGTGTGGATCACAATAAACTGTGGAAAATTCTGAAAGAGATGGGAATACCAGACCACCTGACCTGCCTCTTGAGAAACCTGTATGCAGGTCAGGAAGCAACAGTTAGAACTGGACATGGAACAACAGACTGGTTCCAATTAGGAAAAGGAGTATATCAAGGCTGTATATTGTCACTCTGCTTATTTAACTTCTATGCAGAGTACATTATGAGAAATGCTGGACTGGAAGAAACACAAGCTGGAATCAAGGTTGCCAGGAGAAATATCAATAACTTCAGATATGCAGATGACACCACCCTTATGGCAGAAAATGAAGAGGAACTAAAGACCCTTTTGATGAAAGTGAAAGAGGAGAGAGAAGAAGTTGGCTTAAAGCTCAACATTCAGAAAACGAAGATCATGGCATCCGGTCCCATCACTTCATGGGAAATAGATGGGAAAAGAGTGGAAACAGTGTCAGACTTTATTTTTTTGGGCTCCAAAATCACTGCAGATGGTGACTGCACCCATGAAATTAAAAGATGCTTACTCCTTGGAAGAAAAGTTATGACCAACCTAGATAGCATATTCAAAAGCAGAGACATTACTTTGCCGACTAAGGTCTGTCTAGTCAAGGCTATGGTTTTTCCTGTGGTCATGTATGGATGTGAGAGTTGGACTGTGAAGAAGGCTGAGCGCTGAAGAATTGATGCTTTTGAACTGTGGTGTTGGAGAAGACTCTTGAGAGTCCCTCGGACTGCAAGGAGATCCAACCAGTCCATTCTGAAGGAGATCAGCCCTGGGATTTCTTTTGAAGGAATGATGCTAAAGCTGAAGCTCCAGTACTTTGGCCACCTCATGCGAAGAGTTGACTCATTGAAAAAGACTCTGATGCTGGGAGGGATTTGGGGCAGGAGGAGAAGGGGACAACAGAGGATGAGATGGCTGGATGGCATCACTGACTCGATGGACGTGAGTCTGAGTGAACTCCGGGAGTTGGTGATGGACAGGGAGGCCTGGCGTGCTGCGATTCATGTGGTCGCAAAGAGTCAGACACAACTGAGCGAGTGAACTCAACTGATGTTTTTTTCAGTAGCCATTTATGGATGTGAGAGTTGGACCATAAAGAAGGCTGAGGTGAAGAATTGATGGATGTTTTTGATGGGATAGTAACAAAGATTAAATAAGTAATGTATGTAAATCTTATAGTAATTAATTGCACAGTAAGCATTAGCTATTGTTTCTGTTTTCTTCGTGTAAAATAGAATGCTTAGAAATTATATTACATATAAATTAATTTATGTACCAGCTCCTGTAATCTTTGCACTTTCTCTATCTCATTGTAATATTATGACTGTTAATATGAAATATATATTTTGTCATCATCCCTGTTCTGAGATAGAGGATCTAAACCCTTTGGAATTTCCTAAAAGATAAGAGGGATAAGACAGAGAGAATCTTTTGTTTTTCCTAACAACCCCCTTTCAACCACACCTGAGTTTAAGCTAAAGTGGTGACTCAGAGGATAAAGTGTACGCCTGCAATGCAGGAGACCCGGGTTCCATCCCTGGGTTGGGAAGATCCCCTGGAGAAGGAAATGGCAACCCACTCCAGTATTCTTGCCTGGAGAATCCCATGGACAGAAGAACCTGGTGGGCTACAGTCCCCGGGGTCGCAAAGAGTTGGACACAACTGAGCAACTTCACACTCACACACACACAAGGATGGGGAATAGTTACCAGGGAAACCAATCCTGTGACTGGAGGGTTGAAACCTTAAGCTCCACACCCAAGGACTGTTGACCAATGGTAGAATCAATCATACCTACATAAAAAAATCCTTGTTGTTGTTGTTGAGTCACTACGTCCTGCCCGACTCTTTTGTAGTGCCATGAACTGTAACCCCCCAGGCTCCTGTGTCCATGGGATTTCCCAGGCAAGGATACTGCAGTGGGTTGCCATTTCCTACTCCTGGGGATCTTCCTGACTCAGGGATTGAATCCGTGTCTCCTGCAGTTCCTTCAATGCAGGCAGATTCTTTACTGCTTGAGCCATTGTGGAAGCCCTTTTGTATATTTTCATAAATTATTACAATATCCTCTGAGATCAGAATTATTGGCATCCCAATTTTATAAGTAATGATGTTCACAATTTCTCAGAACATCCTGCACTTTTCCCACTTATCCTATTCTATCTATACATATTTATATAATTTTTGATGGTTATTTATTGAACTTTTGTCTCACCATTAATCTGTACATTCCAAAAGGGTATAGACCACACTTTCTTTTTTTAAATCAAAGTATCACCAGAACTTTAATGTTTTTTTTAAATTGGTGGAAAATTGCTGTACAATGTTGTGTTGGTTTCTGCTGTGCAACAATGCAAAGCAATTCATAATTATATATATCTCCTCTCTCCTGTGCCTTACTCCCCTGTCTCAATCCCACCCCTCTAGGTCATCACAGAGTACCAGGCTGGGCTCCCTGTATTATACAGCAACTTCCCACTATTCTACACATGAATGGCGACCCACTCCAGCACTCTTGCCTGGAAAATCCCATGGCCAGAGGAGCCTGGAGGGCTACAGTCACAAAGAGTTGAACACAACAGAACTCGCATGTATAGACTGGTAGATAAGGGTATATATGTCAATGCTACTTTCTCAGTTTGACCCACCCTCACCTTCTCCAACTGTATTCACAAGTCTGTTCGCTGCTAAGTTTATCTACCATTTTTCTAGATTCTATATATATGCATTAATATTCAATATTTTTCTCTTTCGGAATTATTTGACTCTTCCCTAGAAATTTTTATAATTCTTGGCACATAGTATGAATTCCATAAATATATATTGCATTAATGAATGAAATAAGTTAAGAATATATGTAAATTGACACAGCACTAAAGTGGTAGAGGAAGCAAAGTTTCAAATCCAGAGCTGACTCTAGAGCCTGTGCTCTTCACAGTCCGCTGATTTGCCTGCCTAACACATGTGGCTCCAGGTATACTTGTACTTTACTTCCCTCTCTGGTAGAGGTTCTTTATCTGTTGAACTTGACCTTCCTTTCTGGCCATTTCTTCTCAATCTTCTGTGCATCCCTTCTTGTACCCTTTTATCACCTTTTTCTCCCCCTTCTATCATTGGTGTTGGTTTTAGTTCCTGTTTGTCTTACTCATTAGGATACCTCATCAATCTCCCTAGCTTCAGTTACATCCCACATCTCTAGCCCTCTTTGGGGGAGTCTGACATTTCCATATGATAAATATCTAACACCTCTATTTGATGCTTCATTTCACATTAGGCTCTGTAGAAGTGCTCTCCACCTTTGTGAATGGCCCAGCATAATCCCGAGATGTCCCTTCTTTCTTATGATTCCTTTTTCTATATTCTCAGTGCCACTGCTAAATTCAGCCAATTGTTATTTTTCCCATAGTTGACTGTATTGTCCTTACTTGTGTAGACTTCTAAATTTTCTCCCAGTAACCATTTTTCCCCCCTTCCATTTTAAACAACTAATTAATGAGTGACTGTATGTCTTAGACTTCCCTGCAGTGTCTGGCTGGGTATGAGCTGAGTGAAAAGTGAAAATGAAAGTCACTCAGTAGTGTCTGACTCTGTGCAACCCCATGGATTATACAGTCTATGGAATTCTCTAGGCCAGAATACTGGAGTGGGTAGACTTTCCCTTCTCCAGGGGATCTTCCCAACCCAGGTCTCCTGCATTGCAGGCAGATTCTTTATCAGCTGAGCCATAAAGGGAAGCCTGGCTATGAGCCAAAACTCAACTAAATAGTCTGTGAGAAGAAATGATGTGTAGAAGTTCTGGATCATGTCTTCTGGGACATATATACTTCCTCTGAGATACTGTTTCCCACTTATGCTGAGAAATAATAAAAAATGAATCAATACCACTTGGATTTCTGCTCCTGTTCTAAATAGCCTGCTTTCTTTTAGATTGTTAGCTGAAAAGAAAACTACTTCTATCTCATTTGGAACACTACATTTTAGGATCTTTTATAGTGATTTAGGGGCTTCCCTGGTGGCTCGATGGTAAAGATTCTGCCTGTGGTGCAAAAGACCTGGGTTCGATCCATAGGTCGGGAAGATTTCGTGGAGAAGGGAATGGCAACCCGCCCCAGTATTCTTGCCTGGAGAGTTTCATAGACAGAGGAGACAATCCGTGGGATCGTATAGAGTCAGACACAACTGACTGACCCGAGTGACTAACACTCATAGCCATTTAAGGGCTTCCATAGCCATTTAGGGGCTTCCATAGCCATTTAGGGGCTTCCATAGCCATTTAGGGGCTTCCCAGGTGGCACTAGTGGTAAAGAACTGCCTCCCAGTGCAGGAGATATACGAGATGAGTGTTTGATCCCTTGGTCGGGAAGATCCCCTGGAGGAGGAAATGGCAACCCGCTACAGTATTCTTGCCTGGAGAATCTCATGGACAGAGAAGCCTGGTGACAGGATCCCAAAGAGTCAGCCATGACTGTGATTGAGCACACACACTTGCATAGCCATTTAGACTGTACCCTAAAAACTTCATAAAATCAGGTTGCCTAATTCCAGTCTGACTCCAATCCATACTCTGATACTTTTAAATAAATGTACTCTTTCAAAAATGCAAATACAGTCAGGCCAATCTCCTGTTTAAACTGTAGAAGTGGCATTTACTTTGTTTTATTTCCAAATTTTCTAAAATAAGCATATATTGATTTTATAATCATGAGGAAATAAATTAAATAAATCCATTAGTGACTCCCTCAAGCCTTCAAGATAAAGTTCAAGTTGCTTAACAGGGCATAGAAATCCCTTCACAGTTTGCCTTCTGTCTATTTCTAGTCTTAACTTTTCCCTAGCCTCACAGGTCTCCAAGCATGTGAATCTTTCAGTCCCTGGATGGCAATAAGATTTTAGGCACATCTGTGTCTTTTCACCTTCTACTCTCTCTGTCTGGATGTCTTTACATGTTTCTGCCAAAGTAAAAGTGAAAATGAAGTTGCTCAGTCGTGTCTGACTCTTTGGGACCCCATGGACTGTAGCCTACCAGGATCCTCCATCCATGGGATTTTCCAGGCAAGAGTCCTGGAGTGGGTTGCCATTTCTTTCTCCAAGGGATCCTCCTGATCCAGGGATTGAACCCGGGTTTCCCTCATCGTAGGTGGACGCTTTACCGTCTGAGCCACCAAGGATGTCCATGTTTTTCTGTCCTTCAAGTCTTATGTTCAGACTCAGGACTAGTATTGTAGCCTCCAAGAAATCTTTCCTAATGCCTTAGTGTCAGTTTAATGCCTCTCATCTGTCACCAAATCCTGTCTATAACTTTATCAGGAAGATTTGACATTAATTTCCCCACTAGATTTTTTCTGTTCTTATACTAAACATTTACTCTCTTTTAACCAGATTCTATGTCATTCATGTATGTTTCTATGGATGATTAATGTTCAATTTTTATTTTTAATGGAATGAAGAGGTCACACTTTTTTTTTAACCCTAGGGTCAAATGTGACCTTAGACTCTATCTATTAAGATTTCTACATTTAAGCCCAGGACAGCTCCTCATAAAGATACAGAATAGAAAGAACATTTAAACTGAAATTTATAATTCATATAATTAGAATCTGATTACGAATGTATGTTTTCTTTCAATGTCAGCTTTCTCCAAAGACCTTTAAAACGTCAGTGCTTTGCAAGAATTTAAGAAGTTCCTATGAAATATTACTTTTATATTGAAGAGACAACAGCTTTCTAAGAAATAGAGATTGCCTGAAATGTTTGCAGTGCTGTATATAGCAGATAATTAATAAATGCTGATCAGTACATGAATGACTTGGCTTTGGTAAATATGGAGTTGATCAAACATTGGAAGACTGAACTTGCAAATATTCTCAAAAGTTAGTGTTCGAGTTCTCAAAATGAAAATAAATAAAATTTAGCAGTTTTTCATATTCTTTAGAAAACTTTTTGTTCTTAGATTTCTTTGGTCAGGAGAGGATCTTAACATATCCCCCAAATGGTAAAATGATTATACTTCTTTTTTAAACATTTATATCAAAATTATACATTTTCCAACATTTATCTAAAGGAATTAACATTCCATTATTCATGATTTTTTTTTGAAATATGGTGCTTGATAGGTGGACATGTAACTTCATGTGAGTTAAATATAAAACTGCTAGTTATGGTCTGATCTTTTAAAATTAAGAGAAAAATTCCTATTTTGCTAGACCTTTTAGCCTTTTCCTGGGCCAAGTTTATACATACAGAAGAGTTCAGTAAAATAAGTTATTTTTGTATGATTTATACATTGTCGTTTGTTAAGGAATTGATATAACCACACTGGTATGTTTTCGGCTGCAGATATTTAAGTGACTATTAGTAGGGGAGGCAATAACAAAATCAGAGCCAGTTTCACAGAGGATAAAACCTTTACAGTCACAAACAGATGATGTTTAGAAAGTCCTTTGCTTGGCTTAATGCTCTTCAAGCCCCATCTGGAAATTCTTAATCATTTCTGAACAAAGCACATTTTCATTTGTATTGGGCCCCATACATTATGCAGCCAGTCCTAGATATTATATAATTTAAGTGATTCTCCCAATTTTGAATACATGGTTGGGGAATGCAAGACTAAAATACCCACTTCTAAGCAGTTACCAATGAACAACACACCTAGAGTCCTGTCTGCCAGTCTCTACTCGCCCAGCTTAGCTGTCAGGAGCAGCACGCAGGTTAAAAGAGAAAGATTCTCCTAAGTGTCAATCCCTCCTGCTGGCTCAAGAGAACAAAGCTGGCAGGCAAAGTGAATCAGATAGCAAACTGTGCACGCCCAAGCTTCAGAATAAAGCCAATAGGTCTAATTTCAGCTTTACCAGTCTTGGTAGTGTTCCTTTAAGTTCACTAAGTAGGATATACCTGTAAGCAAGCAGTCTAATGTTTTTGTGATCTTGCTGCTGTGAAAGTATTTAATAATAAGCCTCAGAAGTTGGGAGGTAAGAAGGAAATCTATGATGTCTAATGCCAAGGTGGTGTTCACTGTGTTGAAAGTTGATTAGATTTCCTTTTAACACTCCTTGAAACTGACATTTTGCTGCCGTTTAAATTTTTTCCCTCCAAACTATTTTTTATACCCATGATTTAGAGTGATACAGAGCAAAGCAGTGGCTATGAATTGGCTCAAAATGATTCTAGGGGTAATGAGCAGAGATTGAAAAAAGTCTGCTCCTGTTCATTTAAGGAAAGTAAAGCTAACTTTATCCTGCAGCTGCACGCAAGGCAGGGTCAAAGATTTGAGACTGCTCAAATAGTGCCATCCAAATTTGATCGGTTTGAAGTGATAGCTAGGTTCCAGAACCCCATAGATTGATAAAAGAAAAAAATATATTTAAATAGATTAGGGCGTTCTCAGCTATCAGTTGCAAAATTGCTTGCTATATTTGCATGCTTCCATTTTTAAAGTTACATCTGTTTTAACTGAGCGAGTCTAAATTTATAAATTAATACAGCACACTCCTATATTTGATATCTCAAGTATCTGATCCTCAAAGAGAATTATCTATGTGCATGTGCACATCTATCACAGGCAAAAATGGAAGCCAAACTTGAAACTCTATAAATGCTATTGGTGATGCATTTGTGGACATGCATGATGTAGAACTTTATAATTACTGTTTGAAAGCTCAAATAATACAAAACAGAATAGCTCATAAATGGAGTAACGCAGTATCTTCTATATAGACCATCAGCTGTGACCATTACAAAAACACTGTCCTAGAGCTAATTGTATATATCCTTTTTTCTCCACTTCATTCTATTTCTCTTCACAATAGTTAAAAACTGGAAATTCAACAGGCTTTCTTATAAAAAGCGCCTGAAATATTAGCTCCTTATTTTCTTTTGCTTTTGAGTCTAGCCCAATGGTTTTACCTTATTCATCCCAATGTCTCCCTTTCATAACATATTCTAAAAAGTGATTCTGTGCAGGAAAAATGGGAAGATAAAAGAGCAAAACATTCACTAGATTTTTTGAAAAGTACAAGTACTAACAAACAAGGTTTATTTACATGTAATAATAGAAAGTGAGGAATGATCTTAATTTATGCAGCAATAGCATCTTTCCAAAATAAAGAAGTAATGGTATTCAAGTAAAGTAATTCTCTATATTAAAAATAGGATGGAACAATATTAAAGAATCACTCAAAGCCTATGATTTATCTTGAATTCCCATCAAGACACGCAGTCAGACTTTAGTAATTGTAGAGACCTTGGGAACGCTAGTCTGTACTAGGTGACAGGAAATCAAGAATTAGATTGGAATAAGAAACAGTAAGATGAGAAGAAGTTATAGTCGTGTGGTAGGCCTTATCAGAATAAGAATGGAAAACCTCTGGCCACGTGACAATAAGTCAACAAGTCCAATATACAATCTTCACAATATTACTTATCATTGTACAATTGTGCTTAGTCACTCAGTTGTGTCTGATTCCTTGTGACCCCATGGACTGAAGCCCATCAGGCTCTTCTGTCCATGCAATTTTCCAAGAAAGAATACTGGAGTGGTTTGCCATTCCCTTCTCCAGGATCACTGTGCAGTAAGTGAAAAAATGTGAATATAACTATAAACATGTTTGTAGCCTTTATTAAAGTGTCACCTAAATTTCACATATTCATATTTAATAATATTCTTATAATATTATTTAAATGAGCCTTAATTATTCTTTGTTTCATGTTTATGCATGACAGTTATAAACAAAGGATGACACAAATGAAGACTGGTAACTCAAATACCATGAGTGTCATTGCTATTGCTGTCAGTGACACTATTGTCAAAGAAAGTGAAAGTCAAAGTCATTCAGTCATGTCCCACTCTTTGCGACCCCATGGACTATACAGTCCATGGAGTTCTCCAGGCCAGAATACTGGAGTGGGTAGCCTTTCCCTTCTCCAGGGGATCTTCCCAACCCAGGGATCAAACCCAGGTCTCCCACATCGCAGGCAGATTCTTTACGATTTGAGCCACAGGGGAAGCCCACTATTATCAAATATGGTGAACAATTCCTGAAAAATCCCAGGGACTTTCCTGGCCGTCCATTGGTTAAGAATCCACATTCCAATTTAGGGGGCATGAGTTCAAACCCCGGTCGGGAAACTAGGCTCCCACATGCCACAGAGCAATTAAGCCCGTGTGTTGCAATTACTGAGCCTGCTCTCCACAACTAGAGAGAAGACCATGAGCCGCAACAAAAAATCTTGCATGCTGCAATGAAGACCCGATGCAGCCATAAATAAATATTCCAAACTGAAGTAAAATTTTCCATAGATTTGCAATATAGTCACATTTCTGGAAAATTTAGTCTGTATAGAAGCTGCACATGTCAAGAGGCTTCAAGTTCTAGGCTCAGATAATTATAAATAATTCTTCCCTTATATGGATTTCTGATGGCATATTCAAAATCTGAGGAAAAGCTTGAGAAAATATACTTTATTGTGTGACACTATCCTACTCATTGTAAGGCTTGTAGCATCCTGGTCCTCACTCATTAAAAGCCAGTGCATTGTGACAAAATCACCCTTTTCAATTTCCAATATGCCCTCTAGGGGGAGCTACTACCTCCGTCAAAACACTAGGATTCCAGCTGTTTTTTGGACGTGAGTCTGAGTGAACTCCGGGAGTTGGTGATGGACAGGGAGGCCTGGCGTGCTGCAATTCATGGGGTCGCAGAGTCGGACACGACTGAGCGACTGAACTGAACTGAACAGCTGTTTTTTTTAAAAAAACATAGTTTTGTGATAAATAATGTAAGCATACCTTCTAGTTGAGGTAGTTACATTTAGACTAAAGTATTATTAGCATTTTAATTTTTTTAGTTAAAAAATTTAGATTATTTTATGCTGACTAATCAAGCATTTGTTCACTTATGAAAACCCAACTTTATTACAATGAATGTTAAAAAATTTCAAGTAAGAAATGTTAATACTAACATAATAACGTATACGACCAGAAGTAGCACAGTAATTGGTTAAACAATATGATTTCAAGTTAGATATCTAGTTTAAGACTCAATGATTTTTTACTAGTTGTATGAGCTAATATGAAATATTTAACTATTAAGACCTCTAAGCACTTCATGTGGATATAATAAAAGTAATTTACATTGTTATGTTTTATAGAGGAAATGTAGGTTTTTTTTTTAAAGTACTTAAACATATATTAGCTAATTGTTATTGCTATAAAAACAGTTTTAGATTTTCACTATATATTTCTTGATTTTTTGTTTTCTTATAAAATAAATAAATATTAGAGGATATTAAATTGCATTAAAAGCTATGGGCACTGTCAAAGCAGGTAATTCAAAAGAAGAGGTAAACTTTGCATTACAACAAAAGAGAGAAGAAAATGTATCAGACAGAAATAATTTATTTTTAATTGTTACACATTTTATACAGCAAAGCCTCTGCCTTTTCTTTCAGTATCATGATTTTGCTGTTCCCAGTCTTGGCTGAGTGATATCACAGCCACACTCTGCTTTAGTCTCTACACAAAGTCATGATTATACTAGCAATCATTGGTTACATGAGAACAAGGAAGGGCCTTAGCTTCCCTAGATCCTTGCTAGCATTTTAAAAGATTTTTTGAGTTAGACTGAACACATTTTTTGCCCTCTGCTTTAAAAGTGTCAATTACCAAAACCAAACTTATCAACCAACATTATATTCCCGAGTAAAAAACAGACATCACTTTGCAAAGGTCCATATAGTCAAAGCTATGGTTTTTCTGGCAGTTATGTATGGATGTAAGAGCTGGACAATAAAGAAGGCTGAGCACCAAAGAATTGATGCTTTTGAAAGGTGGTGCTAGAGAAGACTCTTGAGAGTCCCCTGGACTGCAAGGAGATTAAACCAGTCAATCCTGAAAGAAATCAACCTTGAATATTCAGTGGGAGGACTGATGCTGAATATGAAGCTCCAATACTCTGGCCACAAGATGTGAAGAGCCAACTCGTTGGAAAAGTGTCTGGTGCTGGGAAAGATTGAGGGCAGGAGGAGAAGGGGGCAACAGAGGATGAGATGGTCAGATGGCACCACTGACTCAATAGACATGCATTTGAGAAAAGTCTGGGAGATGGTGAAGGGCAGGGAAGCCTTGTGCTGCATACATAGGGCTGCAAAGAATCGGACATGACTCAGTTATTGAACAACAAATACATGGCACATACATGAAGTGTGAATCTATGCTTGTTTCCCCTTTTACTGAGAGTATCTAAAAATCTCTTTCACTAGACAAAATTGTTTATCTCTTTAAACAGAGATACCCCTTGTCCAAGGTAAGGAGCAGCGGCTATGCTTTGCTGGAGCAGCTGTGAAGAGATACCCCACGCCCAAGGTAAGAGAGACCCAAGTAAGATGGTAGGTGTTGCAAGAGGGCATCAGAGGGCAGACACACTGAAACCATACTCACAGAAAACTAGTCAATCTAATCACACTAGGACCACAGCCTTTTCTAACTCAATGAAACCAAGCCATGCCTGCGGGGCAACTCAAGAAGGATGAGTCATGGTGGAGAGATCTGACAGAATGTGGTCCACTGGAGAAGGGAATGGCAAACCACTTCACTATTCTTGCCTTGAGAACCCCATGAACAGTATGAAAAGGCAAAATGATAGGATACCGAAAGAGGAACTCCCCAGGTCATTAGGTGCCCAATATGCTACTGGAGATCAGTGGAGAAATAACTCCAGAAAGAATGAAGGGATGGAGCCAAAGCAAAAACAATACCCAGTTGTGGATGGGACTGGTGATAGAAGCAAGATCCGATGCTGTAAAGAGCAATATTACATAGGAACCTGGAATGTCAGGTCTATGAATCAAGGCAAATTGGAAGTGGTCAAACAAGAGATGGCAAGGGTGAACGTCGACATTCTAGGAATCAGCGAACTAAAATGGACTGGAATGGGTAAATTGAACTCAGATGACCATTATATCTACTACTGCGGGCAGGAATCCCTCAGAAGAAATGGAGCAGCCATCATGGTCAACAAAAGAGTCCGAAATGCAGTACTTGGATGTAATGTCAAAAACGACAGAATAATCTCTGTTCGTCTCCAAGGAAAACCATTCAATATCACGTTAATCCAAGTCTATGCCCCAACCAGTAACACTGAAGAAACTGAAGTTGAACGGTTTTATGAAGACCTACAAGACCTTTTAGAACTAACACCCAAAAAAGATGTCCTTTTCATTATAGGGGACTGGAATGCAACGGTAGGAAGTCAAGAAACACCTGAAGTAACAGGCAAATTTGGCCTTGGAATGCAGAATGAAGCAAGGCAAAGACTAATAGAGTTTTGCCAAGAAAATGCACTGGTCATAGCAAACACCCTCTTCCAACAACACAAGAGAAGACTCTGCACATGGACATCACCAGATGGTCAACACCGAAATCAGATTGTATTCTTTTCAGCCAAAGATGGAGAAGCTCTATACGGTCAACATAAACGAGACCAGGAGCTGACTGTGGCTCAGATCATGCACTCCTTATTACCAAATTCAGACTCAAATTGAAGAAAGTAGGGAAAACCACTAGACCATTCAGGTATGACCTAAATCAAATCCGTTATGATTATACAGTGGAAGTGAGAAATAAATTTAAGGGCCTAGATCTGATAGATAGAGTGCCTGATGAACTATGGAATGAAGTTCGTGACATTGTACAGGAGACAGGGATCAAGACCATCCCCATGGAAAAGAAATGCAAAAAATCAAAATGGCTGTCTGGGGAGGCCTTACAAATAGCTGTGAAAAGAAGAGAGGCAAAAAGCAAAGGAGAAAAGGAAAGATATAAGCATCTGAATGCAGAATTCCAAAGAATAGCAAGAAGAGATAAGAAAGCCTTCTTCAGCGATCAATGCAAAGAAATAGAGGAAAACAACAGAATGGGAAAGACTAGAGATCTCTTCAAGAAAATTAGAGATACCAAGGGAACATTTCATGCAAAGATGGGCTCGATAAAGGACAGAAATGGTAGGGACCTAAGAGAAGCAGAAGATATTAAGAAGAGGTGGCAAGAATACACGGAAGAACTGTACAAAAATGATCTTCATGACCCAGATAATCATGATGATGTGATCACTCATCTAGAGCCAGACATCTTGGAAAGTGAAGTCAAGTGGGCCTTAGAAAGCATCACTATGAACAAAGCTAGGGGAGGTGATTGAATTCCAGTTGAGCTGTTTCAAATCCTGAAAGATGATGCTGTGAAAGTGCTGCACTCTATATGCCAACAAATTTGGAAAACTCAGCAGTGGCCACAGGAATAGAAAAGGTCAGTTTTCATTCCAGTTCCAAAGAAACGCAGTGCAAAAGAATGCTCAAACTACCGCACAGTTGCACTAATCTCACAAGCTAGTAAAGTAATGCTCAAAATTCTCCAAGCCAGGCTTCACCAATATGTGAACTGTGAACTCCCTGATGTTCAAGCTGGTTTTAGAAAAGGTAGAGAAACCAGAGGTCAAATTGCCAACATCCGCTGGATCATGGAAAAAGCAAGAGAGTTCCAGAAAAACATCTATTTCTGCTTTATTGACTATGCTAAAGCCTTTGACTGTGTGGATCACAATAAACTGTGGAAAATTCTGAAAGAGATGGGAATACCAGACCACCTGACCTGCCTCTTGAGAAATCTGTATGCAGGCCAGGAAGCAACATTTAGAACTGGACATGGAACAACAGACTGGTTCAAAATAGGAAAAGGAGTACGTCAAGGCTGTATATTGTCACCCTCCTTATTTAACTTCTATGCAGAGTACATCATGAGAAACGCTGGACTGGAAGAAACACAAGCTGGAATCAAGGTTGCCAGGAGAAATATCAATAACCTCAGATATGCAGAGGACACCACCCTTATGGCAGAAAGTGAAGAGGGGCTAAAAAGCCTCTTGATGAAAGTGAAAGAGGAGAGTGAAAAAGTTGGCTTAAAGCTCAACATTCAGAAAACAAAGATCATGGCATCTGGTCCCATCACTTCATGGGAAATAGATGGGGAAACAGTGGAAACAGTGTCAGACTTTATTTTTTAGGGCTCCAAAATCACTGCAGATGGTGACTGAAGCCATGAAATTAAAAGACGCTTACTCCTTGGAAGAAAAGTTATGATCAACCTAGATAGTATATTCCAAAGCAGAGACATTAGTTTGCCAACTAAAGTCCGTCTAGTCAAGGCTATGGTTTTTCTTGTGGTCATGTATGGATGTGAGAGTTGGACTGTGAGGAAGGCTGAGCGCCGAAGAATTGATGCTTTTGAACTGCGGTGTTGGAGAAGACTCTTGAGAGTCCCTCAGACTGCAAGGAGATCCAACCCGTCCATTCTGAAGGAGATCAACCCTGGGATTTCTTTTGAAGGAATGATGCTAAAGCTGAAGCTCCAGTACTTTGGCCACCTCATGTGACGAGTTGGAAAAGACTCTGATGCTGGGAGGGATTGGGGGCAGGAGGAGAAGGGAACGACTGAGGATGAGATGGCTGGATGGCATCACGGACTCGATGGACATGAGTCTGGGTGAACTCCTGGAGATGGTGATGGACAGGGAGGCCTGGCGTGCTGTGATTCTTGGGGTCACAAAGAGTCGGACACGACTGAGTGACTGAACTGAACTGAACTGAGACAGAATTGTTTAGAGGGTGGAAGTGAAAAAAATGAAATACATTTCCCCAGTCAGATCTGTTATTTAAGAATCTTCTTTTTCTCAGTCCCCTCTTCTGCCCTTGCTGCTGCTGCTGCTGCTGCGTTGCTTCAGTCCTGTCCGACTCTGTGCTACCCCATAGACGGCAGCCCACCAGGCTCCGCCGTCCCAGGGATTCTCTAGGCAAGAACACTGGAGTGGGTTGCCATTAACTTCTCCAATGCATGAAAGTGAAAAATGAAAGTGAGGTTGCTCAGTCATGGACTGTAGCCTACCAGGATCTTCCATCCATGGGATTTTCCAGGCAAGAGAAGTGGAGAGGGATGCCATCGCCTTCTCCACCTTCTGCCCTTAATTCACCATAACGCTGCTGAGCTTCAAGTTGTTCAATATTTAAATCTCATGGATTGGTAATACAGTTAGCAGTGTATTCTTTTTAACAAAAATCTATTACAATAGCATTTGAGCATTGCATCAGGGCCGTTTATCTCTAAAACTATAATGTGTATTTACAAACCCTATTCTTGTGATGGGACTATCCCCCTCATAACCTCACCATTTCATATGATTAATAGTTACACTGGGAACAGATTAACTGGTTTGGCCTGAATGCCAATTTTTAAGCAAATCTGTTTGTAGATAGATCGCTTAGCAGGTTTGAGATTCTACTACGCACGGAGTTAGGTTAGTGAAAGAATCCTGTGGATGGATTAATCAATCTCTCTTTCTGACCAAGTGAAATATTTGTTGGATGAGAGGGTAGCTTTGTGCCCCTCTCCCTGACTCTACCCAATTTCATTGCCCCTTGTGAAGGGTATGATACCAGTCCCTGACTTTCTCCACCTTTTTCTCAAATTTTGCTCTCCTCCCCTGACCCTTCCAGGCTCTATTTCCTTATCCTGCTTTACTTCTGTTTTTCATGGTATTTTTACCGCCTGGAAACCTGTGTTAACTTATTTATTGCTTTATTGTCTGTCTCTTCAATAGAACATCAGGTCCTCTGAGACTGAGGCTTTGCTTTGGTCACTGCTCTAGCTTGTGCCAGGGAAATAGAATACAGTAAATATTTGTTGAAGGAGTGAACAAAGCAAAGGCTTTTCTTGGTGTTTATTAATGTAATTGATTCAGAAATTCTTCTGTTGTTGTTGCCTCCAGTGGTCCAGTCTAAAATTATACTTTAAACAGAGAATAGTAGATCAAATTAGAGATGAACTGAGCAGGAGAATTGTAATGTTATTTAACTCTAAGTGGAAGTCTGGGAACCAAGAAATCTTAGGAGACTAATTGAGGACACTTTTTAAAAGCTTTCAATATCCTCTTTCTATATCCTAGAGAATGAAGACCGGAGACCCTTGAGAAGTCATGCCTCAACATCTGTATTTCTATCAGACAACTTTCTTAAATAGTAATGTCAATCCTGTTTATGACCAAAGAGCCTCCTTCACACTTCCTTACATCTCTCCTGGGTGATCTGGTACAGCTAAGAATCAGTCTATCTGACATTTCCAGATAGCTAAGGAACAGATTGTTGTTTTCCTCCCTTAGTAGTTTGGCTATCAATTTATATTCCCAAATTATTAAATATTATCAGAGAGAAAAATAAAAAAAAAATCATGACTACTACCTTCCACAGGGTACAAGCGGAAAGCTAATAAGCCAGCAGAGAATAGCAGTCGCCTACCTATTCTAGGATGTACCTTACCAGTTGCAACTTACATGGTCAAAATCGACTGATGTATTTTATAAGGTAACCATGTTTCCCCAGGAGATCTGGAGACACACTGTATAAGCATCCATATAATTTACATATATGTGCATGTCATGCTCAAAAATACTCTTCCCACATTTATATATGTAAAATAAAGTATCCAATAAAATCTTACAGTAGTTGTAATCGGGTCAAATATTCAGGAAGTCTAGGAGAGGTAAGGGTCAGAATGGTCAGTGGACAATGGACCAGCTTCCTGAACTCCTTCCTTACATGAGGGACAGTTCCAGAGTAAGCCAGCAAGCACAGCTAGAAAGAAAGAGGATCAGAATTAATACTGCTCTTGAAAAGACTTATGTCTGCTAGTGGGAATGTACTGAACATTAATTGGTTTACGGCACCATACCAGGTCCCCTAAGAACTGTTTTTGGGATCCTAGATGGTACTAAAGTAGAATTCTGTCTCCAGATGGAGGGTTGGTTATAGAATCTTTCTATAAATGAACTGCTTTTTATTCTTTCCTTTGCTTTCTCCCTCTTCCAAATAATACCAATGTATATACTTAATTCAGAAAAGCAAGCTTTGGCATACAGTTCTTATTAAAGCTTAGAAAAAAAATTACTAGTATATAATTCTGAGGTTCATAATTTCCCCTTAAATAAGCTATAGGTTAATGTGTAAAACCCCCTGTGGATTTTTCCCTTTGTCTAAATAATATCCTGTAATTCAAGCCAATATACTTTACAATAGCATGTTAAAAGCAAATAGGAAAGCAGCTTAGCTCTAAATTAAGGTTCCTCCATCAGCATTTCTACTCACTCTGGATATTTTCTGATACAAAGCTTTGGTCTCTCCTTTGACGATGCTATTCCGCAATAGTAAAGCAAGTAACCACAGCTTCATAATGCTAAGCACTCCACTGGGAAACACAAACAGAGTGCATAAACCAAAGTATTCATTTCATGAGGTTTTATTAAAAGGCTTCACCTCTAAATTGAGCTGTCATACACTGTTGGGAAACTTTTTACCACAGTTTATTTTAACTATGTAAAACATTAAAGGAATGGAATTTCTTCCACTTTTCACAGAACGGGCATGACCTTGCTTACACACTATAAGCAGTCTACACTGCATTTAATCAAATTGGCTGGAGAGTAAAATCAGGACATATGTTTTCCTATTTTCCCCAGTTTTTAGAAATAACCCCAACCTCGTTAACATGCTGTAGATTGTCATGTAGACCCGGTAAGTTCTCTGGTGTTCTTACTGAGAAGCTCTACTTCATGATTAAATGATATCCTCCGGAGGAGAAGGACTTTAGGTAATTTATAAATCATTCATTTGTGACAAAGCTTTATACAGCATTTCAAGGAATTGCATTAACTGCTTTTGCAGTTTCCTCAAATGTTGCTTTCAGTTGACAGTGTCATAGGTCATTACTGATTTTTTCCTTATGTAAGCAATACCAACTTTCTATTAAAAATACTAATTTCCACCCTACTACAGTGTCTTTTGAAGTAGGGTGTATATTTAAAAAAAAATCAAGTTGCTTTGAAATATTAAAGGAATATATTTAACTGAAGGGTTTTCAGACAGGTTGTTTTTCTGTATTCCTGATGACAGAAAGATTTTAGCCTACAAAGTCAATAGTAAATTTTATTAAAGTCATTATTTTCCTGTTACAGGCCTCGTGCTTTAAATAACTACAGCTGACAATGCTGTCTTACATACTGTCATACTGTAAAATGTCCCCTCTTTATTACCACAGGGACAACTCATTTAGAACTTTGAAAGTGTTTTCACATTGGAGTTGCTCATTTGCAGAGCTGGCCTATGGCTGTGTTTAAAGAATGTGGTTGATACTTCTCTTTTCCTCTAAATATTCTAGGGAAAAATATAAACTTGCCAACACAACATTTTTTAGATAAAGATTAATGTCCCTTCTCCATGGATAAAATATATCTCAATCTTTCCAGATTAGTGTGCTCTGACTACTCATGACATTATTTCTCCCATTGGCCCATTGTGTTTAAGAGCAAAGCACTCAACGTGGATATGAAATGTTTCTTTTCAGGAATTTTTTTACTTTCTCCCAAATTACATTCTTTAATAGATGACCCATCCTGTCAGCATCATCTTCTCCATCCACATAATCTTGATGATAGGAATGTATAATGATTAGAAATTGAATAATCATCCAGAAAATACTTTAATTAAAATCAGAAGGAATGTTTATCTTTTTTGCAATCATGGCATAACATTCTGTTAGTGGAAGCACAGTGACTGACACCACCCACGCTGGCCAGGCACTATAGTAGCCATTTGCATGAGTCATTTTATGACAGGAGATCCTGGTAAGGAATATGGAACTATAAGCCTCCACCAACCGGAAGAGTTTGAAAAAGGTCAAAAGGAGATACCACATGTCTGACCACCTCCCAGAATCCTCTCTGGCATCCATCTTGGCTGAACAAGGTGTGCACCACCAGGAAGGACTCTGAGCCAGAATGATTGGCTAAGGACCACCAGGAAAGTAATCCCATCACCATAAAACCCCAGACTGCAAGCCATGTGACACAGCTGTTCTCCTGGGTTCCCTTCCCCTACTTGACCATACTGCTTTCCACCCAGGTGCCCTTTCCCAATAAAATCTCTTGCTTTGTCAGAACACGTGTCTCCTCGGACAACTCATTTCCGAGTGTTAGACAAGAGCCCAGTTTCGGGCTCTGGAATAATTCCCCCTTCGTGCAACAATTCTAAATGCTGCCCATTTAACTCCCTATATGCATGCATGCTAAATCTCCTCAGTCATGTCCAGCTCTCTGCAACTCTATGGATGGTAGCCCAACAGGCTCCCTCCAGGCAAGAAGAATGAAGCTAGTTGTCATGCCCTCCTCCAGGGGATCTTCTTGGCCCAAGCATCAAACCTGCATCTCTTGTCTCCTGCATTGGCAGGCAGGTTCTTTATCACTAGCACCACCTGGGAAACCCAACCCCCTATATAAAACACATTTTTCCCCAGTACCCTTGAACATATATTGCACAATTTTTAACTGGATTTTCCTTTCTTGTCCATATGTGTCCAAGCCCCTACTTACTCATATATACTACAAGGAAGAGAACCGAAACACAGAGGAAGAAAAACATGTAATGACTTGCCTTTACAGCTTAATGAAATGTAATCAACACCACTCAATCCATTCTTTTCTGTACTCTTTTCCTATTTTAAGATATGTCTACTAAGTACATCTATGCTGTTCAGGACTACTGAAACCATGTAAAACTTTAAAGTCTTCAAACTCTTGGTCAGCATTGCTAGATATGCCTTCCTTCTCTTTGAAAAAAAAAAGGGCAGAACGGAGAGAGCAGATGCATGGTTAACTCTGCAGAAGTGTGGATGTTCCTCTCCTCCACCCTCACAATCTGGCATCGTTTCCTTTTACCTCATGCTGCACTCAGACACAGAGGAAAAATGAGAAGATGTGTGTAGACCCTTGTCCTAGACTAACAAAGACTTGATCATTGCCAGGTCTTTGATTTCAAATCCAGTTCCCTCCTGTTCGATCTTCAGACAGTAATCTTTGCTGCTGGTGTGTGCCTACGTTCACCTCTCATTGGTATCAATTTCTGTGGCGTTTTAAACCAAGTGAAATAGAATGGAGAACATAAAATGTTCTCCCTGGGAAAGGTGAACTAATTTCTTTCAAAAATACACTGTAAATGAATAGCTAATTATGCGGCATCCTTATAAAAGGAGAAATTTTCTTTAATTAACAAACATTTGCAATTTTTTCCTGGTTTATTTCTGCAAATAAGCCATGGTTAAATATTTTGCATTTAAATCACTTTCATTCTCTGTCACTCACACACACACTCTTTGCATGTACGCACATATACACAAAATACAACCTATGACCTAGTCAATAACTGTAACAACACTTCCTGAATTCCCCCCATAGCCCTTCTACACAGTTTAGAATCCCAGCTAAACGACAATCATTGGAGTTCCTATACCACATGGTGCGAACCTAGATGGTATCAAAATGCCTGATTTGTGATATGTGTGTTACTGTTCACTTAAAAGTGCTTTCACTACCTTTTCTTATCAATGGAAAACTTTCAAGATATTTAAAAGGAATGCCTTTAAACCTTCTGACTGTAATATAGTAAAAATGGCAGGTGACTCTATGAAAGAGGTAGAATGCATTTAAAGGAAATCACACATAGGTAAAGTTGTGATGTTGCTTAGAGTCCATTTATATACTTTCTACTGGGAAGAATGTGTTTTGAGGTGATGTGAGATTCTTTCCATTTGCCCAATGAGAACATTAGATGCTTTATAGAACAATGTTATTATTTTTAAGAAAGATGGAAAAATGAAACAGTAGAAAACCTTCTTTGCAACAAGAAGAGCAGAGTTCAGCCATGATAAATAGAGAGACCAGAAGGCTAAACTTAAAATCACAAATTATTTAAAGAAGAAAAATTAAAATGCTTTACCATTAGGCAATCTTTTTGAGGAGCTGAGGAGAAGGAACTCAATGCTGTGGAAGCAAGCTTTCTGACTAATTAAGGACAAGGAGGAAAACAGAGTGTGCTGGCTCCTTTGAACAGGTGACTAATGTGACTAATGCACACTTGTTAAAGGCACAGGGAGATGATACTCCGGCATTCAGAGAAAAAAAAGAAAAGGTGAATATTCGTAATATAAGTTACGGAGACAAATCTATAAAACCTATTTCAGTGAGGGTAGGTTCAGAATGAAACTAAATAAATCATACATCTGGCTTCCCTTTAACCTCTACAATCTCCATTTTGCTTCCTTTATGGAAAGTGACAAAAAGGCCTGCTTTCTTCCCATCATTCTTGCATTATGCAAGAATGTGTGCATTCAATGGCACCTGGGAACCTCTAAAAGATGATGTGTCATCAAGGTGAGTGGGCTTCCCAGGTGGTGCAGTGGTAAAAAATCCTCCTGCCAGTGCAGGAGACACAGGAGATGCAGGTTCAATCCCTGGGTCAGGAAGATCTCCTGGAGAAAGAAATGGCAACCCACTCCAGTATCCTTGCCTGGGGAATCCCACGGGCAGAGGACCCTGGTGAGCTATAGTCCATGAGGTAGCAAAGAATCGGACAGGACTGAGTGTCCACACATGCAGGCAGGCATCAAGGTGAAGGTTTTATAATTGTGCCCCTTAAGAGTTAAAAAAAAAATTTATTATCCTCTAAAACAGAAATGACTTAAATAATATTTAAGAGTGTGATCAAAATTGCCATGTAAGTATGATAGTCGGACTGGTAAATAATTTAGAAAAGAAAGACTGGTTTTCATCATGGAAGCTAAGCTTGTATTTATGAGAGATAGTAAACACTTGTACTGGAAAATGATAGACCCACTGTCACTATGTTAGAGGTTCCTAGAACTTTAAAGCTGGGGAAGAATCCTTCCCATCAAGTGTGCTCAGTCGTGTCTGACTCTTTGTGACCCCATGGACTTTAGCCCAACAGGCTCTGGACTTTAGTTCTCTCTTTATGGGATTCTCCAGGCAAAAATATTGGAGTGGGCTGCCATGCCCTCCCCAGAGGATCTTCCCCAGCCAGCAATCGAACTTGTGTCCGCCTATGTATCCCGTATTGCAGGCAGATTCCTTACCTACTGAGCCACCTGTGAAGCCTTTGTTTATGCACCTCCAAACCTGAGGAGCACCCAAAGGGTTGCTGCCTGCAGAAGATAGGCACAGTTTGATGTAGGTTGGCTGCAAACACTTGTGCATGAAACTCCTTGCTGGATAAGGCAAAGTCCAGGGTTGGAAGAAACGGGTGGGAGACGCAGAGTGGTAAAGAAGAACAACTGGGCAGAGTCGAAGGACTGAGGGTTGGTCCTCCTCACTCAGCCATCACATCCCTACAATGAATTCTGAGATCTTTAAAAAAGTGTACTTATTTGGCTATACCAGGTCTTAATGTAGTACACAGGATCTTCGATCTTCATTGTGGCATGCAGGATTTTTTTTTTTTTTTTAACATTTATTTATTTTGGCAGTGCTGGGTCTTTGTTGCTGTTGGGCTTTCTCTAGTTGAGCCTAGTGGGGGCCCCTCTGTAGTTGTGGTGCATAGGCTTTTCATTGCCGTGGCTTCTCTTGTGGCAGAAGATGGGTTCTAGGGCAAGCAGGCTTTAGTAGTTGCATCTCCCAAGTTCTAGAGCATTGGTCCAGTAGTTGCGGTACACAGGCTTAGTTGCTTCTCGAAATGTGAGATCCTCCCAGATGAGGGATTTAACCCATGTTCCTTGCACTGCCAGGAGAATTCTTAATTACTGGACCACCAGGGAAGCCTGGCATGCAGAATCTTTAGTTCTGTGTCTAGTTCCCCGACCAAGGATTGAACCCAGACCCTCTGCATTGGGAGCTCAGGATCTTAGCCACTAGATCACCAGGGAAGTCCCCTGAATTCTGAGAACTTTGATAAACACTTTTAAATTTGGGCTTTCAGATTTTTATGGGGGCTTATTTATCAAGATCGAAGAAGGCAATGGCACCCCACTCCAGTACTCTTGCCTGGAAAATCCCATGGATGGAGGAGCCTGGTAGATTGCAGTTCATGGGGTCGCTAAAAGTCGGACACGACTGAGGCACTTCACTTTCACTTTTCACCTTCATGCACTGGAGAAGGAAATGGCAACCCACTCCAGTGTTCTTGCCTGGAGAATCCCAGGGACGGGGGAGCCTGGTGGGCTGCCGTCTATGGGGTCGCACAGAGTCGGACACGACTGAAGAGACTTAGCAGCAGCAGCAGCATTTATCAAGATAGATGATTATAATACAATATATTTAAGTGTATTTAGGAGTTCATTAGTTAGTTAAGTCGCTTGCTCAGTCGTGTCCGACTCTTTGCGATCTCGTGGACTGTAGTGCAAACCGGCTTCTCTGTCCATGGGATTCTCCAGGCAAGAATACTGGAGTGGGTTGCCATTTCCTTCTCCAGGGGATCTTCCAGACCCAGGGATCGAACCCAGGTCTCCTGCATTGCAGGCAGACGCTTTAACCTCTGAGCCACCAGGGAAGCCCTTAGATCTATGTAAAACTTTTATTATTTATATGAATAGTATGTGCACTTCACAGATATTAAGGATAAGTTGGTAACAGGCCAAGAACTCTTTATTTTATTATGAACATAGCAACTTCTTTCTTGATAATTTTGGACACAAAAGATGTACTTTAAAATTTCAAATCAACTTGTATGAGGACAAGGAAAGAACCTTTCAAAGTTGAGAATAAGACCTATTCCTATCAGCAGACTGAAGACCCTCATGACAATGCATGGGCATTAATTAGAATACTCAGAAAAGTCTTGCTTCTGTAGTGGGAATTAATTAGACCCAAACTAGCATTTCTTCTGCTCTGCCAAACAAATCTTAAAAGGCAGACCCAATGGTATCAAGCTATTTCTAAATAACTATACTTTTTTAAGAAAGCTCAAACATATTTACAGGAAAAGGAAATGTTTAGCATTCAAAAATCTTAAATTCATCCTGTGTAGTACCCAACCCCAAATTACCAGGCATGCAAAAAATGAAAACAAACAAACAAAACAAGACACAAAACAAGGAGTAAAACTAGTCATTTGTAACTGATCCAGAACTGACATAAATGTCAGCATTAGCAGAGAAGGACAGAAACATTAAAACCACTATTATAGCTGTATTATTCATGTTAAAAAATAAAGTAGAGATATGGATATCAAACTGCTAGAAATTAAAACTGTTTGAGATGAAAACTAAACTGGATTTAGTTTTATTTTTTTAAATTTTCAGTTTACAGAAAAAATTACAGAAAAAAAAAATTAGTAAGCCAGAGGGCATAGTAACAGAAACTTTCCACAATGAAACAAAAGAAACCCCAGTTTTAAAAAACGAATAGCTCACCAACAGTTGAGTAGCAATTTCAAGCAGCCTATTGTACATGCAATTGAGTTCAAAAAAAGGTGAAAAGAAAGAAAATATTTTAAGAAATGGCACACAATAATTTTTCAAGTTTGATTAAAACTATAAACCAATAGATGCAAGAAGCTCAACGAACCAAATAAACAAGAAAGGTAGAGAATTACATGAAAATCAAAATCAAAATTTCTTAAAACTAGTAATAAACAGGAAATTTTAAAAGCATACAGAAGTAAAAGGACATGTTACATGCAAAAAAGCAAGGATAAAGACAGAAGTTTCTCACCAGAAATAACACAAGTAAAAAGATAGGAAAAACATCTTTGAAGTAGTAAAGTTCCTCTTTGAAGTACAAAACATCTCCCAAGACCTGTTAATTTAGAATTCTATACCTAAGAAACATATATTTAAAAAATAAAGTCAAAATAAAAACTTTTGTAGACATAAAAATAGCAGAAAGAATTCATTCACCAGCAGGTCCACAACAGAAGAAATCTCAAAGTTTCTCAGGAAGAAAGGAGATAAAATGTGATGGCAATGTGGATCTAGACAAATACATCAAGAGCATCAAAAGTGATAACTCAGTTCAGTTCAGTTCAGTTCAGTCACTCAGTCGTGTCCGAATCTTTGCCACCCCATGAACTGCAGCACGGCAGGCCTCCCTGTCCATCAACAACTTCCGGAGCCTACCTAAACTCACGTCCATTGAGTCGGTGATGCCATCCAGCCATCTCATCCTCTGTCATCACCTTCTCCTCCTGCCCTCAATCTTTCCAAGCATCAGGGTTTTTTCAAATGAGTCAACACTTCCTATCAGGTGGCCAAAGTATTGGAGTTTCAGCTTCAAATCAGTCCTTCCAATGAACACCCAGGACTGATGTCCTTTAGGATGGACTGCTTGGATCTCCTTGCAGTCCAAGGGACTCTCAAGAGTCTTCTCCAATACCACAGTTCAAAAGCATCAATTCTTTTGTGCTCAGCTTTCTTTATAGTTCAACTCTCACATCCATACATGACCACTGGAAAAACCATAGCCTTGACTAGACGGACCTTTGTAAAGGCAAAGTAATGTCTTTGATTTTTAATATACTGTCTAGGAAATGGCAACCCACTCCAGTGTTCTTGCCTGGAGAATCCCAGGGACGGGGGAGCTTAGTGGGCTGTCGTCTCTGGGGTTGCACAGAGTCGGACACGACTGAAGCGACTTAGCAGCAGCAGCAGCAGTAGGTTGGTTATAATTTTCCTTCCAAGGAGTAAGCATCTTTTAATTTCATGGCTGCAATCACCATCTGCAGTGATTTTGGAGCCCAAAACAATAAAATCAGCCACTGTTTCCACTTGCTTCCCCAGCTATTTCCCATGAGGTGATGGGACTGGATGCCATGATCTTCATTTTTTAAATGGTGAGTTTTAAGCCAGGTTTTTCACTCTCCTCTTTCACTTTCAACAAGAGGCTCTTTAGTTTTTTGCTTTCTGCTGTAAGGGTGGTGTCATCTACATATCCGAGGTTATTGATATTTCTTTTGGCAATCTTGACTCCAGCTTATGCTTCATCCAACCCAGCATTTCTCATGATGTACTCTGCATATTAGTTAAATAAGCAGGGTGACAATATACAGTCTTGATATATTCCTTTCCCTATTTGGAACCAGTCTGTTTCTAAAGAGGGTGTTTGCTATGACCAATGCATTCTCTTGGCAAAACTCTATGAGCCTTTGCCCTGTATTCCAAGGTCAAATTTGCCTGTTACTCCAAGTGTTTCTCAACTTCCTACCTCTACATTCCAGTCCCCTATAATGAAAAGGAAGTCTTTTTGGGTGTTAAGTCTAGGTCTTGTAGGTCTTCATAGAATCGTTCAACTTCAGCTTCCTCAGCATTACTGGTCAGAGCATAGACTTGGATTATCATGATATTGAATGGCTTGCCTTGGAAATGAACAGAGATCATTCTGTTGTTTTTGAGATTGCATCTAAGTACTGCATTTCGGACTCTTTTGTGTACTATACTGGCTACTCCATTTCTTCTAAGGGATTCTTGCCCAGAGTAGTATATATAATGGTCATCTGAGTTAAA
Source organism: Budorcas taxicolor (assembly GCF_023091745.1). NCBI lineage: Eukaryota > Metazoa > Chordata > Mammalia > Artiodactyla > Bovidae > Budorcas > Budorcas taxicolor. The sequence goes on along the minus strand of NC_068914.1, from coordinate 136,613,234 downwards.
TTCACCAATTCCAGTCCATTTTAGTTTGTTGATTCCTAAAATGCTGACATTCATTCTTGCTATCTCCTGTTTGACTGCTTCCAGTTTGCCTTGATTCATGGACCTAACATTCCAGGTTCCTATGCAGTATAGCTCTTTACAGCATTGGACCTTGCTTCCATCACCAGTCACATCCACAATTGGGTGGTGTTTTTGCTTTGGCTACGTCTCTTCATTCTTTCTGGAGTTATTTGTCCACTGATCTCCAGTAGCATATTGGGCACCTATCGACCTGGCATCTTTCAGTGTCCTATCTTTTTTTCTATTCATACTGTTCATGGGGTTCTCAAGGCAAGAATACTGAAGTGGTTTGCCATTCCTTTCTCCAGTGAACCATATTTTGTCAGAACTCTCCACCATGATCCATCCGTCTTGGGTGGCCCCACAAGGCATGGCTCATAGTTTCATTGAGTGAGACAAGGCTGTGGTCTGCGTCATTAGATTGGTTAGTTTTCTGTGATTGTGGTTTTCAGTATGTCTGCCCTCTGATGCAGAAGCTTCCATAAACTACTTGTCAGTCAGGAGAGACTGACTGAGGGGGAAACTGGATCTTGTTCTGATGGGTGGGGCCATGCTCAGTAAATCTTTAATACAATTTTTTGTTGATGGGTGGAACTGTGTTCCCTCCCTGCTATTTAACTGGGGCCAAACTATGGTGGGTCCTGGGTCGGGAAGATCCCCTGGAGAAGGAAATGGCAACCCACTCCAGGACTCTTGGCTGGAGAATCCCATGGACGGAGGAGCTTGGTGGGCTACAGTCCATGGGTCGCAAAGAGTCGGACATGACTGAGCGACTTCACTTTCACTTTCAAACTATGGTGGAGGTAATGAAGATAATGGTAACCTCCTTCAGAAGGTCCCATGCATGTACTGCTGCACTCACTGCCTCCAACCCTGCAGCAGGCCACCACCAACCCATGCCTCCACTGGATACTCCTGGACACTCACTCGAGTCTGGGTCAGTCTCTTGTGGGCTCACTGCTCCTTTTTCCTGGGTCCTGGTGCACACACGATTCTGTTCGTGCCCTCCAAGAGTCTTTTTCCCAGTCCTGTTCAAGTCTGGCAGCTGTGTGGTGGGGTTAATGGCGACCTACTCCAAGAGTGAAGTGAAAGTCACTCGGTCGTGTCCAACTCTTTGTGATGCCATGGACTATACAGTCCATGGAATTCTCCAGGCCAGAATACTGGAGTGGGTAACCTTTTCCTTCTCCAGGGGATCTTCCCAACCTAGGGATCAAACCCAGGTCTCCTGCATTGCAGGCAGATTCTTTACCAGCTGAGCCACAAGGGAAGCTCTAAGAGTGCTTATGCCATACCCAAGTTTGCTGCATCCAGGCCCCCGTATGGCAGTCCACTGCCGACGTGCACCTCCACGGGAGATGTTCAAACACAGTTCTGTCTCAGTCTCTGTGAGGTCCCTGGGTCCTGATGCACAAGAGGATTATTTGAGCCCTCTGAGCGTCTCTGGTGGGAGTGGAGTTTGATTCTAAATGCTAATCTGTGCCTCCTACCATCTTACTGGGGTTTTTCTGACCTTGGACATGGGGCATCTCCTCAGTGCTGTCAAATATTACTCTAGAAAAAATGAACAATCATACATCTTTTAGAAATTTGAAATTATGCTTAAAACTTTACCCAAAAGAAAATGCCAGGCCCAGATGGCTTCATTGGTGAATTATATCCAATTCTTCAGGAAGCAATAATATTAATTTCACATAAAATTTTTCCAGAATACTGAGGAGGAAGGAATGCATTCAATTCATTCTGTGAAGTCAGCATTCAGTTCAGTTCAGTCACTCAGCTGTGTCTGACTCTGCAATGCCATGAACCGCAGCATGCCAGGCCTCCCTATCCATCACCAACTGCCAGAGTCTACCCAAACCCATGTCCATTGAGTTGGTGATGCCATCCAACTGTCTCATCCTCTGTCATCCCCTTCTCCTCCTGCCCCCAATCTTTCCCAGCATCAGAGTCTTTTTAAACGAGTCAGCTCTTTGCATCAAGTGGCCAAAGTATTGGAGTTTCAGCTTCAACATCAGTCCTTCCAAAGAACACCCAGGACTGATGTCCTTTAGGATGGACTGGTTGGATCTCCTTGCAGTCCAAGGGACTCTCAAGTGTCTTCTCCAACACCACAATAATATACACACACAAAAAATGTACAGAACAACATCCTTCATGATCATAGATGTAAATATTCTAAATAAAAACTGAACAAACCCAATTCAACATTATTTAAGAATGGATTGCCATCACAATCAATGCAGAAAAAGCATTTGACAAACTGCAACATTAATTTCTGCTAAAAACTCTCAACACACTAGGAATACAAGGAACATTCTCAACCTGTTCAGGTCATCTACCAAAAACTCCCAACTAACATCAGCTTAATGACAAAAGATGGAAGGCATTTTCCCTAAGATCAGCACCATGACCTCAATGTTCACTATTATGACTTTTATTTAACTTTGAAAGGGAGTTTCTATCCTATATTTAAAGTGAACTCACAAACGTTTAAGAAATCTAAACACTTATTCATAGACAACATGCTCTTTTATTCAGAAATTTGATAAAATGTAGCAACATGTTAATAAAACTATTAAGATAGTTTAGAATGGTTGCAGGGCACAAAACTGACATACAACAATCAATAGCGTTTCTATATAGTGCTGCTAAGTTGCTGCTAAGTTGCTTCAGTTGTGTCCGACTCTGTGCAACCCCATAGACGGCAGCCCATCAAGCTACCCCGTCCCTGGGATTCTCCAGGCAAGAACACTGACTGGAGTGGGTTGCCATTTCCTTCTCAAATGCATGAAAGTGAAAAGTGAAAGTGAAGCCGCTCAGTCGTGTCCGACTCTTAGCGACCCCATGGACTGCAGCCCACCAAGCTCCTCCGTCCATGGGATTTTCTAGGCAAGAGTACTGGAGTGGGGTGCCATTGCCTTCTCCATTTCTATATACTAAACACAATCAAAAGTAAAAAATTTAAATTACCATTAATAATAGCTAAAAATTGAAATACTTAGGAGTAAACCTAACAAAATTATGTACAAGATCCGAACACTGAAAACTATAAAATAGTACTGAAAGAAATTAAAGAATAATTAAATAATTGGAGAGATGTATCCTATTTATGAGTCAGGAGACATAATATTAAGATGTGAATTTGGGTGAATTGATCTGGTGAGTCGAATTCAAATATTACCAAGTGTTTTTATAGAAGTTGGTAACCTGATTTTAAAGTTTAACTGGAAATTCTAAGGATTCAGAATAGTCAAAACAATTTTAAAGAAGAAAATTGAAGTCTAAGACTAACACTATCTGAGTTCAGGCTTTTAATAAAGTCATCATAATACAGAAAGTGTTACAGTGATACAGAAAAATACAAATATATCAATGAAATTATACAGCTTAATTTATTAATAGCACCAAACCTTTAAAAAGAGCTCAATTTTGAGAAAGATGCTAAGGTAATTTAGACAAAAAAATATATTCTTTTAAACACATGGTACAAAAATAATTGGATATTCATATGCAAAAATGTGAGCTCAAGTCCATAACTTGTACCATATACAAAAATTAATTTAAAATTAAAATAAACCTATAACTGCAAAAGCTCTAGAAGAAAACAGGAGAGACATTTCTGACTTTGGATTAGGCAAATAGTTCTAAAATATGACAATGAAAATATAATTCATTAAAAACAATAATGATAAATTGGACTTCATTGCAAAGAAAAAGATCTGCTCTTTGACAGACATTGTTAAGAGAATGAAAAATAAGACAGAAGCTGAAAGAAAGTATTTGGAAAGCATCTACAAGATAAAAAATTTATATCTAGACTATAGAGAGAACCCTTAAAATCCAATGATAAGAATATAAATAACTCAAAAATTTAGACAAAAGTTTGGATGAAAATGTTACCAAAGAAGATACACAGATGATAAAATAGTGTAAGTAAAGATGTTCAACATCTTTAATTATCAGGAAAATGAAAATTAACTATGAGATAACACTATATATTGATACATGAAAATGACTAATGTTAAAAAGAATGGCCATACCAAGGATTCATGAGATTATGAAGACATTGGAATTCTTACAGAGTATACAGAGTATAAATTGGTAAGAATGTAAATTGGTACAAGGATAGTGAAAACCAATTTGACATTTTATTTAAAAGTTTAATATATCATCATATGATCCAGTCATTCCCTTGTAGATATTTGCCCAAGAGAAATAAAAACCTATGTCCAATCAAATACTTGTACAGTAGCGTTCTCCAATGACTCAGCGAGTAAAGAATCCACCTGTAATGCAGGAGACACAGGAGACATGGATTCAATTCCTGAGTTGAGAAGATGCCCTGGAGGAGGAAATGGCAACCCACTCCAGTATTCTTGCCTGGAGAATCCCATGGACTGAAGTGCCTGGCATGCTGGTCCATGGAGTTATAAAGAGTCAGACACAACTAAGTACATGGCACATTGTTCACAACAGCTTTAGCTATAATAGTGTCAAACTAGAAACTACTGACACGTCCATCAATAGGTGAAAGGACAGGCAACTTGTGATATATCCATGCAATGATATTTGTTCAACAATAAAAATAATGAACCTGTGCAACAACATGGATGAAACTCAAAATAAATTTTCTCAGTGAAAGAAATCAAACAAAATCAAACATCAGTTGTATTATTCCATTTATTAAAAAAATTTATGCTATCAAAACTAATCTATCATGAGAGAAAGCATATACACAGACACCTGGCGATGATAAAGATTGGGAGGGAGTGATTATTAAAGGGTGATGAGGAATGATTGATATGTCCATTTTCTTGATTGTGGTGGTTTCTCAGGCATACACATCTGCCAAAACTTGGAAAATTGAACATCTTAACTAGATAGTTTATTACATGTCAATTACAACCCATTTGACCTATTCAAAGCCATTATTGAGATGAGTTTGATTTATTGCTCTCTCTCTATTCTATAGACCCACTTGGAAAATCAAAATTTTGTATGGCAATTTCCTGAGCTCTTCCTTAAGAGCCTTGCCTTTCCAAGCTTATCAGAAAAATCCAAAGAGAGTTCATGAGGAGGATCACTAGCAACTTGTACTGTTCTCTATATTTAAATTTGTATTTATCATTATTAATGTGGCAGGTGTTCAGCTAATCATTTTACTTGCACACATTTACATTTTCTTCTTTTCTTTCCTTGACTGTAACTCTTCTCTTGAGCTATCTTTCCCAATTGCCTATGTGGTATGTAGACAAAAGTGTACCAAAATTTAAGGAATTTTGCTTGCCATATTCTTCCTGCCTTAAGTGTCAGGTTAAAAAAAATAAAACAAAGCTTGAATCTTCAAAAAAAAAATGCTTTACAAAGTAATATTAGAGAAAATTTTAATCATGGAGGGTTTCCCTGGTGGCTCAGATAGTAAAGAATCCTCCTGCAATGCAGGGGACCTGGGTTTGATCCCTGGGTTGGGAAGATCCCCTAGAGAAGAGCATGGCAACCCACTCCAGTACTCTTGCCTGGAGAATCTCCATGGACAGAGGAGCCTGGAGAGGTACAGTCCATGGGGTCGCAAAAAGTCAGACACGACTGAGCGACCAGGCACAGCACGTTAATCATGAAAAGGGAAGACAAAGATTGCAAAATGCAAATTTTTTTATATTGCCTAGAAAGTAGTTTAGCACATAGAGATTTCTAGACACATAAATCTGTATATCTTGACTGTTCTCATTCATTTTTAGTAGGTCTTCTGAAATTAAAAATCAACACTAGTCATTTTTAGCTCTAGCTCTTCTCATCAATGAGTTTTGGTACCTTTGCCTGTTCCTTTATATTCCTATCTATTTTAATTTTTATTATTGTCCAAATGGCTTCCAATCATTTAATGGTCTCACTCTGGGCACTATCTATTCTGCATCTGCTTCTCTTCCTTACTATTTCAAATACTATCTGTTTATATTTGGAGTGTCACCTGAAAGGATTACCTTTTAGTACTGTTTGTAACTCCAATCCATTCTTCCCAGCTCACTTCTTATTCCTTCTAAGGTTCTTTGATTCTTTGAAGATGTATTCAGGTGTCTCCCACTTTTAATGGAGCATGAGGATGGTTAACAATAGAAACCAAAGTGTGATTTTTATGCAAAAAAATACTAACACATATATAATTATCATAAGTCATCTTCCCAGGAAAAGTCTTGGAGATAGTTTGATTTTATTAATTGGTTAAATTCCCCAAAGGAAGCAAAACGTTTTATAAATGTGGAAAGAGCTTTATTAGAGTCTAAGGTGATACATGATAGCCTAGTGAATATTGAAAACTCCAGTGAATTTTCTACTTTACCTTCACCAAGAGTCATCCGATACAACTTAGCTCACATTTAGTTTGATATAATGATATAGAAAGCTGCAGATATAGATCTCTTAGCATTTTAGAAGTGGGTATATGATTGGTGATTGGTTATTTCACATCTCAAGTGATAAATCTGAGTTAGAACAGAACTAATGAGTTTATCTGAAAATGATCAATAAATGAGGAACGTATACATGCACCACACACGCCCCTAGTAATTTGTTCCTATTTATCATCTGGACATTTCCATCATGGTCCAAGTGTCATGCAATCAAGTAATTCTGATTTTGAAATTGATTAAACCCAGCAAATAGCAACAACCTCAAATTTCACACATGAAAAGTTTAATTTTTTAAGTTGCTTTTGTATCTGTATGTTGTTATTCTAATATCAGTACCTATTTTGTTGATTCTCTTAGATTCTGAATTTATGTTAAAAAAAGTGAAAAAAGTCTCAGTATTAAGAAAAATAAGGTAACAATGATCTCAAAAGGCACTAAATACAAATTAAAGTGATTTAGTGGATTATTCAATAGCAGCAGCTGCTGCTAAGTCACTTCAGTTGTATCTGACTCTGTGCGACCCCATAGATGGCAGCCCACTAGTCTCCCCTGTCCCTGAGATTCTCCAGGCAAGAACACTGGAGTGGGTTGCCATTTCCTTCTCCAGGGCATGAAAGTGAAAAGTGAAAGTGAAGTCACTCAGTCGTGTCCGACCCTCAGCGACCCCATGGACTGCAGCCTTCCAGGCTCCTCTGTCCATGGGATTTTCCAGGCAAAAGTACTGGTGTGCGGTGCCATTGCCTTCTCCGCTCAATAGCAGAGATGCTCTGAATAAGCCAAGGAGTATGAACAATGAAGATTATTAAGAAATCATCTTTAGAAAAATGATGCTACCTCGCAGAGTCCATAGGAGCAAAGGGTTATTTTATTCTTACAGAATTTAGGCACTAATTACTACCTTCAAAACATTTACATTCAAATCTGGCCTATACAAAGTTGGAATGCATCACTGATAATCAATATATTTAAATAATATACTAGGTTGACTAAATTTTGTGAAAGCTTTAAAGTCTCTTTTGGTATCTTTGCATATTTAAAAAACTCAATATTTTAATACTGACTGCTAAATTGAAGCTCTTTTGTAGTACTCCCTTTCTACTCCCTGTTTTGGCCTTCATGTACCTGCATATTCATAATTATTAATTTTTACTTTAATATAACATATATACGCTGTGCTTAGTCACGTCCGACTTTTTGTGACTCCATGGACTGCAGCCTGCCAGGGTCCTCTATCCCTGGGATTCTTCAGGTAAGAATACAGGAGTGGGTTGCCATTTCTTTTTCCAGGAGATCTTCCCAACCCAGGGATCGAACCCAGGTCTCACACATTGCAGGCAGATTCTTTACCGTCTGAGCCATCAGGGACGCCCCATATATAGACTAGACAAAGATTAACATAAGCTTCTGTCACTGCAAAATCATCAGTTGTGAGGTAATAAGTAAAGATGTAATACATTGTATTATAAAAATGTACTACTCTTTACAATAATAAATTCTATTTAAGGCACTTAAAATGCATCATTTTTATAACAAATTTGTATTATAAAAATACATTATCTTGTAATAATGAATTCTATTTAAGGAAACATATTCTGTGATATTTCTGACAGATTAATTATTAAATTACTTTTTAATACTACTGTGGAAGGGTGTTTTGATTAGCTAGGCCAACTTCACTTTCAATCTCTTTTGTCAATACAGAGTCAGTGACAGTTAGTATATTTTTTCTCAGCCTACCTTATGAGTAGAAGTAATCATGTCACATACTTTTAAACGGAAATCTGCTTTTTCTTAAATTTCTTAATAAAAGAGACAGATCTTATTGCTTTATACTCTCCTTCCTTTTTCTGACCTTGATCTCAACATGCTGAATGGAGCTTCAGCAACCATTCTGTCTTTGTGAGGTTTGGCAATTAGATGTGCATGAATCAATGTACGAAGGATAGTAGAAAAGAAAAACATAAAGACCCTGGATCTCTGATGGCATCACTGAACAGCTACATCTCAAGTTGCTCTTCTATGCTTCTCGCAATGGGAGATAATTTTACATCTTTATTACTTAAGCCTTTCTTAGTTGACTTTTTTTGATGCTGCAGGTAAAATATTCCTAACTAATATCACCAATTAATTATTTTTAAGTAGAGAGACATAGCTACTTATGAAATTTCTATTTACAAACTTCCTTTCACTTAAATGAAGCTATGTTTTAGAGAAAACAAGAAAACCATTCGTTAGTAGGTATGATAAGTGCTCATACATGGCTATTTTAAAATGGGTCACAAAATGATTAATCAGGGATATGCTTATTCTATTTCTGCTTAGTTTTGAGATATAGCATGTTTGATAAATGAAAAAAGCATGAGTTATTTAAGATATTAGTCGGGAAGATACATTTTTTCAAGGAAGGAAAAAATTAGATTAATTAAAAAGAAACTTGGTGAGAAAACAATGCTTTTCAAGGATACAGAATAAATAATTGAATAGTAGATATATTTTGAAGAACAAATGGTGAATTACAAAAGACTAGTAAAAAAGACCAGTTAAATTAAAACAATTCTTTGGGGTGTGTGAATAGAAGTTTAGCAACAATATTGTGTCCCTATCAAACACAATTTAATTCAAGAATAAGGTTTGGAATTGGCTTGAGAATGTGGTGAAAATATTGCTGCTGGAAATTTGTTTTAAAACTTCCCAGGTGGCGCTAGTGGTAAAGCACTTGCCTGCCAGTGCAGGAGATGCATGAGACACAGGTTCAGTCCCTTGGTTGGGAAAATCCCCCGGGAGTAAGAAATCGGAATCTACCCCAACATTCTTGCCTGGAAAATTCCATGGACAGAGGAGCCTGGTGGGCTATAGTGTCTGGAGTCACAAACAGTTGGACATGAGTGACTGAGCACTCTGAGAAGACTAAGATTGAACAACAAATTCAGGGCCTATTTTAATATTAAACTGTCAAAAATGGCAAATACGGTAACTGCAAAATATTTTAATTCTCCCTTTAAATGCTAAAAGAGAGTAGACAAGCATTATTTATCCTTCTTTCATCCTACTTCGTGGAACATATATGCAATAACTGGACGTCTAGTTGTTATTTTATATCAAGAGAAAGTCACCTCAGAATGATCATAATGTGAGCTTGCAAATTTAGGCACAGCTGATATAATTCTAGTGTTCTCTCTCTATCACTGTCACTCTCTGAACAGTGCTGAAATCTGTTTATTTTTTAAATGCATGGAAAAGAGTTTATAGTGGCTATATTGTAACACACTGATCTGGACCAACCTCAGTTGTGGTGGATCAAGCCTCAGAAATTACCTCATTACTGCTACTGTAACTTAACAAATTAAAAAAACAAAGATCATGGCATCTGGTCCAATCCCTTCATGGCAATTACATGGGGCAAAAATGGCAACAGTGGCAGATTTTACTTTCTTGGTCTCCAAAATCACTGGGGACAGAGTGCAGCCATGAAATTAAGATACTTGCTCCTTGGAAGAAAATGTATGACAAACCTAGACAGTGTGTTAAAAAGCAGAGACATGACTTTGCCAACAAGGTCCCTATAGTCAAAGCTGTGGTTTTCCCAGTAGTCATGTATGGATGTGAGAGTTGGACTATAAAGAAGTCTGAACGCCCAAGAATTGATGCTTTTGAATTGTGGTTCTGGAGAAGACTCTCGAGAGTCCCTTGGACTGCAAGGAAATCAAACTAGTCAATCCTAAAGGAGACCAACCCTGAATATTCATTGGAAGGACTGATGCTGAAGCTGAAGCTGCCTTTTGCCACCTGATGCGAAGAGGTGAATCATTTGAAAAGACCCTGATGCTGGGAAAGATTGAGGTCAGGAAGAGAAGGGGATGACAAAGAATGAGACGGTTGGATGGTGTCACCCACTGACTCGATGAATATGAGTTTGAGCAATCTACGGGAGATAGTGAAGGACAGGGAAGCCTGGCATGCTGCAATCCATGGGGTCACAAAGAGTCGGACACAACTTTGCGACTGAACAACAACATTTGGTAGAATCACTGCTAATTAATGACTTACTGATACCTTACATTAACGTCTGTCAACTGAAGAGTAAGTAGTTAGAAATATCTGCCCCTAGTGAAAGCAGGTTAAAAGGCAAGGTGAATGTGAAAATAGTTTTGAGCACACAGAAACAAGTTAAAATTTAACAGCATTTGAGATGTGTCTGTTACCAATAAGCTTGTTTCAAACTGCTGCAAATACACCTGTGTTAAAATTCTAAGCCTTATATGCCTGTGAACCCTGGTTGTTGGTTTAGCCATCTAGAGGTGACCAATGGGGGTTGGGGGGAGAAGCAAACACCTCCTTGTAGATATCTGTGGTAAAGCCCTAGTCAATAAACTTTATTTTCATTTATGCCTAAACTTGTTGTTACAATTCAGATTTTAAATTAGGAAGAGTAGTCCTTTTAGTTATTTCAGAATCATTAAATTTTTACGTTCAGCAATCCCTCCCAAATCATGTTTACCTTGATAGAAAGCTTAGTAAACCTATGGCTCAGACAGTAAAGAATCTGCCTGTAATGCAGGAGACATGGTTCAATCCCTGGGTCGGGAAGATTCCATGGAAAAGGAAATGCAATCCAGTTCAGTATTCTTGCCTGGAGAATTCCATGGACAGAGAAGCCTAGAGGCTTACAGTCCACAGGATCACAAAGAGTCAGACACATCTGAGCAACCAAAACTTTCAAGAAGATTCAACACATGCTGTTTAGTCCAATATGTCGTTTTCCATCCTTAAGAATTTAAATTCTTCTATTTATGAAGTATAACTCACCTCTATTGATAATTAGAAAATGAGGAAAGATTGGAATCAAGACAAAATCAATAAAACAAATAGCTAAATAGAATAAGACTTTTAGAAGTAGAGCCTTGGGATAAAGGTCACTGTGAGAGAAGATACACACTTATTCCCTTATGATATATGTAGGAAAAACTGAGATGTTTGAGAGAGCTTGACAGAATGTTTCGGCCTGAAGTAACTCAGCTGTGACAACTACTTTTTGTGATTGGGGAGGAGAAAAAGGACCTTAAATCTGAGACAGAGTGAAGTCACTTTGTCTCTAGGACTATAATAGGACACAGGAAACATGGGCTTCAGATTTTAAAGTCAGATAGTCATTAAATATTGATAAACATAGAAATGGGTGAAATATCTGCTATTATAAATACTATCTGCAACAAAATCAAAAATTTATATTTTGAAAGAGATGAAAGATCATCAAAGAAAGGTAAATTGAAATTGCTTAAACAATATTCATGAACATTAATGTAATATATACAAATCAATATTTAGGGCTTCCCTGGTAGCTCAGACAGTAAAGAATTCACCATCAATGCAGGAGACCCAGGTTCATTCCCTGGGTTGGTAAGATCCCCTGGAGAAGGGAATGGCAACCCACTCCAGTATTCTTGCTTGGAGAATTTCATGAACAGAGGAGCCTGGTGGGCTACAGTCCACAGGGTTGCAAAGAGTCAGACACGACCCAGCGACTAACACTTTCACTTTCAAATCAATATTTGGCAGTTGATAGGCTCCACATCCGGAGAAGGCAATGGCACCCCACTCCAGTACTCTTACCTGGAAAATCCCATGGATGGAGGAGCCTGGTAGGCTGCAGTCCATGGGGTCATTGAGAGTTGGACATGACTCAATGACTTCACTTCACTTTTCACTTTCATGCATTGGAGAGGGAAATGGCAACCCAACTCCAGTGTTCTTGCCTGGAGAATCCCAGAGATGGGGGAGCCTGGTGGGCTGCCATCTCTGGGGTTGCACAGAGTCGGACACGACTGAAGTGACTTAGCAGCAGCAGCAGCAGCAGGCTCCACATGTTTTCTCATTTTTTATTTGTTCTTGTTTATGTGATTTTTAAAATTTATTTTTTAATTGGAGGCTAATTGTTTCACATTGTTGTGTTGATTTTTGTGTATGATTTCTTTACTGTTCTATATTAGTGAATATAAACTTTCTATTTTAAACATTCATAGGTTTTCATAAGGATGTTAGAAATCTTTAATCTTCTAACCTTATTTTTCCCATAGGGTATTAAGTTCCTCATTCACAAATTCTCCTAGTAAAAAAACTGTCAGAAACCCAGTTCCCGTGGTTGAGAAAGAACAAATACTACCAACTTTGAAGTATCACATTTTCCTACGTGAAATATATCTATGTTAAAAATTAATTACTGACATATATTCTAATACATGTATCATGTTTTTCTTTGCCCTGGATTACCTGTTTCTTTAATTAATTCAGAAAGAGGAAAGCTGAAGGTGCTAAGGCCAACCTATGTATGACACTTCCACGAGAAGATTTTAAAGTATATTCTCTTCAATAGCAAGAACTATTCTGCTTAAGTCTTCTAAGATCATTCTACTTAGGCTGGAACCTGTTTGCTTAATCAGTAGATAAAGTCTTAAGTGGCCTTTTAAAAAAAGCCAGATTTTGTTTGGGTGGGGAGGAGGGGTAAAAGAAGACAGAGCTTAATTAACCAGACTGACAGGCTCCATAGATCTCTCAAGTGTTTAAATTAAGGATTGCAAGTTCTTGAAACTTGACAAGGCAGGCAGGATTGTCACTGCTGCTGTCTGAAGCAGAGGTAAGTACAGATTAGGCTTGTCCTATCTCTATCATAAGCATTTTTCCAGGATCTAAGAACTTCACACTGTGGACAGACTTGAAGGTTTTCTTCAGTACTGAAAAATTAAAGTCATAATTAAATTCTCACCCTTTCCAAAATAAAGATTGTTCGCTTGCCATAATAATTTGTTATTGGACAATGCTGCATCATTACTGTATTAAACATATAAACACACAAAAATCTATCCTTTTATTAAAGAGAAATACTCATTTGTACTGCACACTGGCTCTCAGGTTGAGTGTGTTCACATCACACATAGATTGATGTACATTGAATCGTTGGATGTAGTGCTTAGGGGCTAGTGAATGTTATTAGTTCCCACCCACCTGGTCAGAGCTTTCCTGTGGAATGAGATATATCCTTCCAGTGATTTATTTTCTCTGTGTGCATATATTCACAAGCATAAATATATACATATGCTTGGAGCATGTTCCACTACATTTGACATCTGGCAACTCTCCATTAGGAGACTTTCGATGCTTCCAATGAGTAATAAAATGGAATTACAAGAAGGGGGTGAGGATGAGGAGTGAATAATGCAAATTATGGCCCACAAGTCTCTTTCTCTGAATTTAGGAACGTATCAAGCACAGATTTTCTGTAAAACCTCTAATTCTAATCTTTAACCAACTCCTGCTTACATACTGATTTCTGGAGGATCAAAGACATTTGGATATTAAAGATACTCCTCTCAGATGTTTGTGTGTTGATACCTCCTTACCG